>NW_013666608.1:319959-323908 GCF_000517525.1 Limulus polyphemus | reverse complement strand
ATCTGTACGTCTAACTGCAGTTATAACATGTGCTATTCAAAAATAATTGCTACTATACATTGCATTATGCATAGGCTTGCTACAAGTTTGTATGAACTTCATCTGGTGCACATACTTATGTCAAGTGTTAGAAATTATCCCTGATACTAAACGCGTCTAGTAGATCTGCTGTGATCCTGTTTGGCTTTAGAAATCATAAAGAATTCACTGACACCATAAACTTTTGGAAAACTACAACAGTTTTCTTTTGTTTTATTTGCTGACCTATTTGATTTTTTTTTATTCATTTATTTTTTTCATAGGAGGAGACGTTAAAATAAAGACTGTGAGGTTAATAAAAGATTTGCAGTTAAGATGTATTTTATAAAAGTTTGTTTGATGCATGATTTTCATTCTTCTTACGTTATTTTTCATCGTGTAATATATTATAAGGTCTCAGTCTCAGACAACGAGATCTAGACTACAACACTGGTGTGTTTCTAAAGGGATATATATATATATATATATATATATATTCCAACATCCTTCTCAGCTATTTTTACACCTGTTAAGCATTTATACGTGAAATTAAAAATGTATAATAGCAAACTGTAAAACAAAAAATGATAGTAAAATCTCAGGACTACTGTAGCTGAACTAAAGTTTGTAAGCTAGTCCTACTAGTTAATTGTCACAAATATAAGATGCCCCAACAGTCATAATAATAGAGAAACATATTTACACTAAGATCTATTAATTTCCCATTAAAATGGGCCACAGGAAGGAAACATCCAAGGTACTAAAAATAGCAATTTTACATTAAAACAAACTTTCTGACAATGTGTATATAAACAGAATAAGCATTTTAAGTATCATTAGTTTTGTAAAAATTCAATTAGAACTACTAGAAATAAATATTCTGCCTTAAATTGGTTAAACCTATTTATATTCATGCAAAAACACTGTACATTAACTAAGGCATATGTTCATCTAACTCTATAACCGAGATCAAGAAAACTTCATCTCACAGTAATCATCAAAACTCTCAAAAACTGGTACAAATATGTAACACAGAAAAGCAAGTTACTCATTTTGTTTTGGGATATACATACACCTAACGTATTCACTTAAAAACATAATTTAATGATTTATTGGAATAATTTATTTTAATGACTAATTTGCAAGAAACATCAACATCCCAAAGAAACAACCAGTTGAAATTTCACGTTTGTCATTTGAAAATAAATAAAACATAATTTATTCCCAAATGATCACAGTTTCAAATATGCTGCCTTTCTCATAGGCAGATATCATGATGTCAAAGGAATATTCATCTCCTAAAATGACAATCATAAACTGGAACATTTAGTTTAAACAATGTTGAAGGGCTGTCCAATGACTGTTATTGTAAGGTGGCTAATCTCTTTCCTCAGATTGTGAAATATCTTCATATTCAATCAAAGATGAAAATTTGATTACATGATTCTTGACAACTGAAGTAGCAGCAAAAATATCATTAGTATTAAGTAACTGTACTCTGGTTCGAAAATAAATAAAGATAACTTACTTGGTTGACTTGGACCTCCTCGATAACCACCTCTTCCTACTAAATAAAAGCAGAAAAAGTGAAACACAAATGTTGATAAATAACTATTAATAAAAACAATAGCATTTATGAAAAGTGTTAAACTACAATGTACTGCAGTTGTAACATTAATTATAGGTAAAAACTGAAATGGTACAAATGAATATTTCTGTTTTCTTCTTGTTGGAACACAAGCATAGTAACCACAAAATAGTTATAAAATAGCTCCATGTCTTATATTATTTTATTTTTATTATTCGATTGATTCATTTGTAAACTAACTATTTAACTGTGAACATCATAAAAAATCAATTAACTGCTGGAGTTTATACAGAATGCATTGGCAAACAACAGTGCTAAACTTCATGTCATTTGGGATAGACATCTCAAATTGAGAGCTAAGATGAATATTTTTTTGTAAGTCTGTTCATAGTTTCTGCTTATTTTTGACTTACTACTACTACATTCTTTACTGTTTTTCTAAGCTTTACTGCAAGTTTAACAGAATATACACATTCACTCAACCTAATACTAAGCTACAGAAAACATGTTTAACATTAATGTTTATATAAAACAGGGAAATACTTATTGTCCTAAAATAAATTTCAGCTACTAATCAGCTTATTAATGATTAAACAAATCAAAGAAATATCTTTTAAAACAACAAACATTTATAGTTTTAACAGATATTACATAAAATCCTTTGCAACATCATGAAAATAAAAACACAAATAAACAATAAGCAGAGATTCACACTCATATTGTTACCAAGACCACTATCATGCACACATTAACAATGTTGTATATCTTGTAGTTTTACCACACAAAGAACTTTTCAAAGAACTGGAAACCCAGTGGGTCAATATAACCTTTATATTTCATGCATGGTGGTAACAGGTTTATGACTCTCCTCATTCTTTTATATTGTTACCATTTGGATTTACATTCCTCTTTTAACTGATGATTTTAAGTTAATAACTGATGAAGAACTTAGGTGACAAACACTAATTATTTTTGAAAAGTATATTTTGAAGATGGAATAGGAAAATTCTGAATCATCCATACTCTATCCTATGAAAAATTTTATCATTTTAGTCTTAAGCTTATTTTATGCTAACAATATAATTCCAACAAGTCACGTGAAACCTGTAGATTGCAGGTGTAGATACACAGTTCAAAGCCTGTTACTGATCAGTGTTGCCATGTAAGTATATTTCCCTTTTCATGAGTCACATTTCCTAGTTCCTTTGTAGAAAGTGCCTGATGTCATCATCTGTTTTATTGCATTACTGTTCAGCTCAATTTAAATGATAAATTATAATAACTGTTACAAAATTAACTGGTTATGATGGTAATAGAGACTAACCTAACTATGGAAGCTATGAGAAAGTATGAAGTTACTAAAACCTTAACAGTCAACTACTGAAATAATGTTTATTGCACACATGTTCCTCTAAACATCTGGAAATGACTAGATTAGTTTTTCCTTTCCTTTTTGTGTTTATAACAACAATAACAAATAACAATAGCTTTTACCCATGGTGGAGGTCCTATGGACACAATTTTAAATGAGCTATTCAAGTTAATGCTTTGGTCGAGGGAATATAGACAGAAGAAATTATGTATTATAACTTTGCAGGATTCACACAATTTTAAGATTAAAATTACAGGAGTTTTCAAGGGCTTTCCAGGATAGAATTATCTGTTATCAAGGTAAATGACTTATTTAAAAACTCCATCTTACCAACTGATCTGCCATAATTCATTGAAACCTATTCAACATGTTTAATAATTATTAAATGGAAGTATAACGATAAACTATAGTTATTTTAAATGGCCAGCGAAAATACTCAAACTAATGAGCATATAAAGCCTTCTATGAAGAACAATGTCCATGAATGACATATAAACATGATATTAACCACTGTGCAAATAAAATGTTAATCTTGAACTGAAGTTTTCCACAATATTTGTTAAAAGTGAAACTGCTTTCTTAAACCTGTTGTAAACTAACACTAAAAAATTTTTTTATCCTCCTCGTACTTTCACCTACTGAAGTCAGTCTTACATTAACTCTTTCAGCACAGGCTCAGTTTGTGGGACCAACCTCGTAACCATTTTGTGTTTGTTATATTATTCATGCTATAACTTTTAAATTAGTAAGTAAATGTCAACAAAATTTGGCAGATTATCAGTAAACATTTGAATGCTTTCATATGCAAAATATAATTTTTTTATATTAAGTCTTAAGGTTTGTAAAGCAATGTTTTTCTCATGGCTTTTTTTCTTTTCGCATGTTGCCTGTCCAACATGCAAGGTAATTTTCAAATTCCACATGCGAAATCTTTATAATATCCAGATAGTTATCAAACGTTTTTTAAGAAA
>NW_013666608.1:298308-319633 GCF_000517525.1 Limulus polyphemus | reverse complement strand
AAAAACTTTATATTTTATCTGTTATTTTCAGTAATTAATCTCTGTACAGGTTTAGTAGATTTGACGGATCTTGTAACCACCATAAAAAATCACAAAATAAATATAAATTATGCCTCGTTCATTCTCGAATGACAACAAATTGTAACAAGAAAACATAAATCTTTAGACCAAATAGCTTAAATCTCATAACATTATACATTTATATATATATTTATTATTTTTATACTAACCTTTCAGCCATGTCTGGTTAACAATACAAAAGTTACAATGACGAGGCTTACATGCACTCATGTTACCATATCAAATAACATAAAACTGACCTCTGGTGTGTACAAAGTAACTTGTCTTGGCTGTGTTTTAGTAGACTAGTATTTTGTAAAATACAGTCAGATTTCAATTATTATACATTATATATGTATATAGATTATTGTTATTTTGAAATAAATTCTTAAACTTATTTTTCTTAAGACATTGCAAAGGTCATAACTAGAAGAGATAATTGTTTGCTTTACTTCTTTATTTGCTTTTCTCTCAGTTTCTGCTTGATGTAGGCTGCTAAGCATTTAAAAATTTTGCACGTGAAAGACATGAAACAAACTAATTTTTTTTAGTTTTATTCATATAAGGTTGAATAACTAAAAAAATCATAAATTACTACATCAATACAATAGAATTCCATTATAATTTATCAAGCTTAATAACTAAGCTGTATTTTGGGCTAAAAAAAATATGAAATTTTGAGCAGACTAAAGACACACACCCTCCTTGAATTCTTGGTTCAAAAGAAAGAAATGGTGTCCTAAGAATTTAAAATGGCTGAGAAAGCCACTAGGGGGACATTCTGAGCTTTTGAGGTGGGCAGGGTGCCACTGTCTTTGATTTATTACATGAGCAATATCTTAGCAAATAGAAAATAGGAGGTTCTTATTTTACATTCTAGCTTGTCAATATCAGTAATTTGAGTTTATAATTCGTATGAAACTATAGACTTAGTATTTTGACTTCACAAGCACCTAATTTGAACAACGGCTTCATTCAACATACCACGTGACACACTAAAATCGATGTTTATCCATGTTTTTTAATATATACTTTTAAATTAACAAATTGAGTAATGTATAATTCCAAAATTTGAATTATAATCTACAGTTTGATACCAAACTTATTGATATAAATTCATGAAATAGTATTTCAATAAAATTTTGATTGCGAGTCAACAAACGAGATGACATGGCCTTTCACCTGTAACCTGTCTCGAAAGGGTTAATCATCAACTACATAACTGAACTTGCAGTGTAAATCTACAAATTTCTGACTGTGGAATCCAGTGGTGTGTGAATTTTTTATTTTCATTATTTAAAAATCACCAAAACCACCTACTTCTATATTTGAAAGATTAACTTTATTACTTTACTATGAAGATGAAGAGAGGGATAGTGTAACATTTTAGTTTTAACCCTGTAGGGTTAGGCTTAACAGTGTTATCAGTAGATGAAATAGTAGTTCAATAAAATTTTGAATGCAAGTCAAGAAACAAGATGACATAGTCTTTCACCCGGACCCGTCGTGAAAGGGTTAAGTCATCTATCTAATTTGTGTGTGATGCTGAAATAGAAACTAAGTTGTACTGCTAGCTGACACATTCAAAGTACATATCTACTTTAGTAACACTATATATTTACTCATTTGATTTCATGCTTTCAAGATAAATCTCAAGATATAGTAAATATAAGGTCTGATAAAAGAAAAAAAAAAGATTTTAATTGAATATGCAAATAAGCACTTTGCAAGCAAATTCAAAATAGTTGATGTTCATTGTTTCAATATGGACCATTAAGTATTCTTTCCTGGTTTCAGCATTGATTTGAGCCACAGCTGCTTTATTAATTTAAACTGTAATACTGTGTTCAATGCCCATTTTTCCTCTATTTTAATTCCATGCCAATCAATCTCAGTGTTGTTACCTTATTCAGCTTATTATTTTCTCTTTTAGATAATTTTATTATTGTTGAGTTTTATTTCAGTGGTCTCTATATGACTGAAATACCTGAAACTGAAATGCTGATGAAACATTGTAGCTTAGCAATGAGTCACTTTTCAAGTTCTTAAGTAATATGACAATCAAATTTTACTAACTTAACAAGTTCATAACCCAAGCAATGCTAGTATGGCTGCTAAACAAGAATAATAAAATATTGCTTCCCCAAAGCTAATCACTTAAGTATCACGTTATTTTTGCTTACTGCTTGCCTAGAATAAAAATCCAAAACTTAAATAATGAACAAAGTCTTTTAATGCATGAAATCCAGCTCCATCATTATAAAGCTATAACTATGTCATGGTGACTTTAATAAACGTGACAGCTAAGTTTATAGCTAGAATGGTACACATATTTGATCAGTACCTATCCCATCAGCTCCACACTTAAACATTCATCTGCATTACAAGACATTTATCATTGTATAATTGATCAGCCCTTAATGGACAGATATTCAAATAGCTCTGATCATGCTAGGCATATTGAAATTTTGGAACAAAATATACATTTTGTTCTGCTGTATGTACACTTCTATTGACAATATGTAGCTGTATAAAATGTACAAAACTGTCCATTAATAACATTTCATATAGCTCCACACAAAGACATCTGTAGAATTGAGGCTGTCCCCTTACTCTAATGACACAACAGTTTAAGCAGTCTAGTTGAAATAATAACCTTCATAGAATAAAACAAAGAACAAATTTACCTTATTACAGGGAAGTAAACCCAGTTTATGAGAAAAAAGTAAATTAATAATCCTAGGAACTCTGTAATACTTGATAAGCAAGCTTCTGCTCAATTAGAAAGAACACCAGTCTTGAATGCTACATTAATTATGATATTTAAATAGGTCAATGAAAATACAATCTTAATTAATGGAGCACGTTCAGAAAAAAAAATAGTACTTAAATAGGAAATCAACCTTTAAATGCAGCATTTTTCAGAAATATAAGGTTGTTATATCATAAATTATACCAAAAATTACACTTTTTCATGAAGTTTTCAAAGAAAAAAGGCAAGTAATTATGTACTGCTTACAAGATAATTCATAACTAACCTGGTGACCCTCGTGATGGAGACTGATCATTTGGACGGAAGCGTTTCTGAGGAGGACCTACTGCAGCTCGGCCTTCACTATTGTACTTCCTCACAAGTTTTTCAGCCTCTTCTCTTGGAAGATCAGTGAAAATCACCTCATCAAATAATGGCCCAACATTAGGAAGTTCAAAGTTTGCTGTCATAAGATATCAGTAGATTTTTAGTGTTTCAACATACACAAAGCTTCTTCTCATCCCTAGCTGCCTAATTTTACCTAAATATCCTAGTCAGTTGTGTTTTGACATCCACAAACAGAGCAAGGAATCTCTTTAGGATAAAATTTGGCACTGAGCCAGGGACAAGATGTTCACATCATTTTCAATCTACAGGTAAACAGAAAAGTCACTATCATCCACTGATTTTACAGCAAGGTACTCTACCAGGACAGCCTACCTTTCATTTCCAAAACAGCAGAGTCAGGAACATCTTTGCCTTCCTTTTTTTCTTGTTTCTCACGTCTCCTTTTGAACTCTTCATCATGAGGTACTATCACAACAGCTTTACGCCTGAACCCTTCAAAAGGACGCATTTTCCTTCTCTGAGCCGAGGGGTACACATTGGTCTGCCGTAGTGGAATAGACAATATCAGGTTTTGATCAAGCTCAAAGTTGGCTCCTATAGGAGCAGGGTAATAAGTCCCCTGAAGCTCATTTTTCTGTAATAACTGATACTGAAAACTAAATTAATTTTGTTTGATTTTTCTCTTCCCCCCTTTAGTACTTACCATTAGTTGTTGTAGGTGATTGAAAGGTGTGCTACTGTTCCAAATTATGCCTTTAAATATATATATATTAAATTTTTAAAGAAAAATAAATTTTACTTTCATTTTTTATATAATTATTCACTTGCTTTTCTATTTTAAATCTTAGAATAGTTTACTGCATCAATGCAAATAAATTTTCCCCCTTTTACTTTGTTCTCAACTTTATATAACATACCATGTTTTCAATAAATTATAACCCAAAGTCTTAACAATTAGCTCACATAATCACTACAGCATTATGCTATTTCTTAATTGTATTTCATATACTGAAGCAGAGGTTAAAGGTAACTTATGTGAAACTTGTATTGATCTATATAGCTCTAGTAAAAATATAATTTTAGCTAAATTAATATTTTATGAAGTATTTTAGTTTCTATATGACTATTATTATCCAAAATTCTCTTATTAAATCTTAAAAATAGCTTATTTGTTTTACAACTGCAACTCTGACAGGATGCTTCATCCCAAATATTAAAAGGTTAATACTAAATTGTTACTAAGTATGTAAAAGTTACACATTTATCTTAATTTCAAAAAATTATTTCAAGTAACATCTGAACATTCATAACAGCATTCCCACCAATCCCAATTCCTTCACGCTTATCTTAGCTTCTGACAGATTCTACATAATTGTAATTTAATACAAATTTATATCATACAGAATTAAATGGATAAATGTAAAGCAAAAGTCTTATCTGGAAATTGCCAGTTGCAACAAACCAAAAGGAGATTCAGTTTAATAACAGAATCTTATACAGGAAGTACAAATTCCTACATTCACATACAATAGAATTTGCACCGTTCTAATAAATTAAGACTTATTCTATGTCTAACATTTGCCTAGAAAATAACTGGCAGTTATAACCTTAATAAACTAGAAGGAGTAGTGTGAAAGCAAAATTCATATGGTGCAAAATATAATCAGCCTATAAAGCTATAGAACAATATCATCAGCTTTGATTAGATGTAGTAATTCTTCAAAGTTTCATTCTACCACATTTTTCACTACTTAGTGAACATGTGTTTATTTTTTGTTTGTTTTCGCACTGTTGCTACAATGTTACTGAAATGCATTTTTTCTTTGATTTATGATTTTAAGGTTTTTGAACATTAACAGGCCATCAAGATAAAATTATTTCATTAAATTTTAAAATGTTAATAGCATACAGACTGATCTCCTAGTTGGTCAGTGGTAAGTTCACTGACTTGCAGCACTAAAATCCAGCAGTTTGGTTCCCTGCGGTGGACAGAGTGCAAACAGCTCATTGTGTAGCTCTGTGTTGAAAATAAGCATACAAATGTCTCTCGTGTTTTTTAGCTTAGTTATGTTCCTAAATTTTGTCTTGTAGGTCAACTTGACATAAGCTTTCAGTGCTCAAGAGATAAACAATATTAAACATTTTTGTACACTTCCAAAGTTAATGTGGAAATTGCTTATTTTTTACAGCTGCTATGTTTGCTTTTAAGATCAAATATGATCAGTAAGGTTCCAATTTTACTGTCAAAACGAAAGTCTAATGCTCAATACATGAACAAACATACAAACTGAATTTTTTTAAATTCTAAAACAATCTGATTTATTTGCTCTCTTTTGATTTTGTATAGTTTTGTTAAAAAAATGGTTGTGGGACCAATAAAACCATCTGTCTATCTATACATACAGTGCATAGCTGAGTTAATACACTATTGCTGATAGGAACTATGAATTAGTTAGTATTTGTTTGCTATATAAAGTATAACAATCCAAAAAAACTACTAATATTATTATTCAAATGTCCAGAAAGAGAGAGACAGAGAGACCAGAGGCAACCCAGTCATGTTCAGAACCGGGTATTATAAACTACTTTAAAATAGCATAATGTGTACAATTTTTATGTATACATTTTTTCGTCACAGTTCTCTCTTTTTTTCAATTATCTTAACTTTCCAGTTTTCTTATAGACAACTTTTGGTCCAGTCAGTTTGTTTTTAGAACATCTTTAAACAATATCCTTTCCATGTGGTTCCAGTTTAAGATATGAAATAATGAGCTTTCTAATCAACCTTTCTTTTAAAATGGACAGGCTTTTATGCTAATTTTGAAAATTTTAAAGGCATTATTAATTTTATACATTACTCCTTAAGGAACTAACTGCATAATATATACTGTCTTTATATCAGTTATTAGATTGCGGTTGGTACCTAAAAAAGCCTGTCAACTATAGAGCTATGGCCTATACCAAAGTGCATTATCTCTTAAATATATTTCTGCTCATTTTAAAGCTAAGGCATAGTTTTAGCAATGTACTAATAAATTCTAGGCCAGTAAATTTTCTTTTCATATAATTTTTTTTTGTTCATCATCCAAAAGACATTACTGAAACTTACAAAAGTTGAGCCTGCTTCCCTCAAAATGACACTTAACCTCATACACATATCAATTTATGAACCTTCAAAGTTCAATATTTCTTGCTCAATACTAAATATTTACACACCCTCATATTTCATTCTTAAATAATTTAATAACTTCTTTGTGTATTCAAATATTAAACTGTACAATTTCAAATTTACAATCTTTTCTTAGAATCTTTATTGCACATTAAAAAACAATTTAACGATACATATATGACTTCAATAGCCTTTTTGTGCATAAACCAGATATTATAACTAAAGCAAGGACATAAAATATATATTCCTCAAAAATATTGGAACTTCATCATTTTTTTTTTTACTCTTTAGTAGTTCTCATTGCAGAATCAAACTATAGTTTATTTTTTAACTTAATGCATTTTCTGTGAAAGAAGATACTGCCAAGTTTATTGAGAATAAATAAAAAAAATTAATAATAATAATGAAATTTCTCATTCTGGTGTTACACTTAATGACTTCAGTGTTATAAATCAAACTGAATCAATTTGTACTGATTGACTGTAATGATGTAAACAATTTTGACTAATGGCATTTACTTCATTGAAGCTTTCTGATAGAGAAATGGAGATGACTGGAAATCAATAATACTCAATACTTTTAAATAAAACACAAGTAGTTAGACAACTGTATTGCATATCCTTTTTTTTGTACTGATAGTTTTTCACTCAATATATCTCTCAACTACAGGTTTGCATGAATTTTCTACATTTAATTTTTATGATAACATAATGAATACTTGTATTATATTCACATTTCTAAAATGTTTCATTTCACATCTTCATAGTTTGAAAAGGAGATTAAAGAATATTCCCAATTCAACTTTGGATGATGACATTTGATTAGTATGGCCTCCTTATTTCATTATGAGCTCCATCCATGATGGTAAACTGTTAAACTATAATTGGTACATTACTTTTCAATGAATGTTGGTAGATACTTGAATTACTGTTAACCAAGTTCTGTGCACATTGTTAATAATGACTATCTAGGATATTCTTAGTAGTACCCATATACATCAATTAAAATATGACACATTTATACTCATATAGCATGTGATATTTGTAACATCAGCACCCAGTCTTTGAAATTAAAGTTTTTTTTTGTCTTAACTATGACTTAAATACTGTTTGCAACTTCACCGGAGGTTAATAAATCTATAAAATTTCCCTCAGCCATCTTCTGATCTCATAAATATACATTCCAATGTATGGTAAAACAACCAACAGTTAGTGATGTTTTGAACTAGTCAATTTTCTTAGTCAAGGAAGATCGCTTCAATTAAAAAACAATTACTTTTTCTATTAATCTAGTAGAACATGCATTTAGCTTGACAACCTTGTTGATTCTCTACAATTTATGAAAGAAATATTCAAGATTATAAAATTAATTTTAAACTGTATTAGTACAGGCATGTATACAGTCCAGTACAGGATAGTTTGTATAATACAGACTTTAACTAAATTAGCTGTTTTGGTTAGCTTTGTATGTATCCAAAATGGAAATTTGACTCTGTAGAAACAAATGTGGGTATATATTTCAAACACAGTTGTTTCTTAACTTCTACCTCACAATGAAGGTTAATCATCCAAATGAGAACATTCTTGTGTCACTGGCTGTCTGCTTCAGAACATATGTATGACTGCTACAATTAAGATTTACATTTTAAGTAACAGCAAAATATTCTTTTCTGTAAATTTAGATTATTTACACATTCAAGCATTTAAAAAGTTTAAGAGCTATTACAGGCTTTTTGACCAATTATATAGATTTCAAAAAATAAGCCTCTGACATTGTAAGGTACAAAATTGTGCAAAAAATTCCAACAAAGCCTTAAATCTCAATCTCTCTCTCTTTTGATAAATATAGCAATATGTTTAATACAATCCTATATTTCTGAAAATGGAGTCATTTCACTATAATATATTAACAAAGTTCTTAAGCCATAATAAGGTATACCATACTGGTGTTTTATCTTTATTATCATTGTCAGTTCTACATAAAAAAAAAAAAAACACTAATTTTATAGGTGTTTACATATACAAGCTGAAGACTTAAAAAACGAGTTTCTAGATATAAATGTAAAGTTATAACTACTGAAGATTATACATCCATAAAACAGGATGGCTAATTTAACTACTAGATGTTTGAAAAATAATGAAATTTGCATTACTCAGCTTAAAAGTAAAAAGTAGTTATTTTTCTACAATACCTATAGCTGTATATCTTACTTGTTACTTTTGACAAGTGTAAAAAGTAAAGAATCTATTGTACATCCTACAAAATGGTTTAACAGTTCACATGAAGAAATGATGGTTTTTGAGCAACAAACAGTATTTACACAATATTACAATTATACTTCAAGCATTACTACCTGACAATATCACGCTTCAAACCTTTTCAATGTTATTCTAATACTAGCTTCTTAATTACATTTTACTTTTACATAACTTAAAAGATAAGCACTTTAGAGTTGCAACTTTAAACTTACAAGTTTCCTTTCAAGTTTCCAGATTAATTAAGTGAACAGATGTTTTTCTCTACAACCCCACCTTGATGAGCCTTTTCCGAACCCACGTAAGCTTCGCAGTTCATTGTTGATAGAGTTTTTGTGCCATTAATCAGTTTTCAAACATCTCAAAATTGTTTCTTATAATAATACAGCACACTTACCTTACTTATATTCCAGTAAAGGCCAATTTTCTTTCATAAACACGTAAAAAAAAGTATTTCTTACCTTCTTGACACCTTAGCCAGTTGGATTTCAATGCACTAGCTTAAAATCTCACCTTTTATTTTCTATGATTAAATATGTTACAAAATCAAAATACACTACTATGCCCTTTCCTGCTTGGCAAAAAAAAACTACAAGGCTATTTGATTCTGATTAAGATCACCTGACAATAATGTTTTAGATAGTGTTCAAAAACAATTAGTGAACATTTTTCATCATAATAAATATTTCTTTAGCATAACTTATATATATATATATCTTTTTAGATGATAGGCCTGCCTCACTCTTCATCACCACTCAATGTTCTCTTAGCTGGTTCAAGTTCAGCTTGTAAAAAGCAGTTTTCTTCATTTAATACTAAACATATTCAGATGTTCAAACAAAACAAAAAGTCTTGTTTGAGCAACCTTAAACACTTCTGTGCAAGTAGTGAAATACATAAAGATGAAAAATGTTAATGGTGTATTTTTTACTTTGAATGAAACTGTTTTCATCCAAATTAGGCTACAAAACACAACTTACAATATACTTCTTAGTTATTATTAGCTAAAATTTCAAAATTATGTACGAACAGAGTGGCTGGGCAAATGTATATTTTTTTTTTTGTTCCAGCAAATAACTGAATAATCTTATCTCTACTTTTATGTATTTTATTTTAGCAATTGGCCCACATTAAACATTTTTTAATCCTGTATCTTGTTTTGTTTTTCTACAAGATATAGGTGACCAACACTGCCTATTATGACTAGTGCAAAGCAGGAAAGGGTTAAAAAAGTTGAAACGAACTATACTTTAATGACTTATTAAATACAAATAACAGAGGTTTAAACTAAAACCTAGTGTCATAACTGATTAATAAAGTGAATAAAACACAAAATAAAATGTTAATGCAGTGATGAAAAAAAAAGCCTAAGCTGGAAATGCAACAAGGCTTTTTTTAAGCCAAACATATGACTAAAATCACACTTGACTGCAACTATTTTTATCTTCACATTTCACTTAATTAGTCCTTTTTATATGTAAAAATAGCAATTCAAATTTGGCTGCCATATATCCAGTCCAACTGATGAGTTCTGGTATTAAATCAAAGGCCCCCTAAACAATGACTTGTGGCACCAGAGGTACCTATTAATTTGAAATGCTATTTTCACAGATACGTGATACAAAAAACAACAAAGAAGTAATTAAGTGGAATAAGAGAAAAATAAATCTGCAGACAATAGAAATTCTTTTTGGCCCATACACTTACATTAAATGAAATGAGCAATGAATATAATATAACTCAAAATTCAACAAAAGTAAAAAACTAATTAAAATCATGTGTCCCTTTTAAGTGTATGTTTAGAAAAAACAATGTTACACTATACTTTACAGGCATGCCAGCTTCAGTAGTAGCTAACCAGATTTTGCAACAAAACAGTTCCTATTTTTCAAGTCTACCATGCCAATTTGCTTTCCTGAACACCAGTGACTGAGATGCTATTGTTACTTTTAATATACAAGCTTCACATACTTGTTAGAGTAACAACATATTATGAAATTAAACAATCTCAGTTCCAAATATCCCTACTGGAAATAAAGTCCACAGTAACTACAAGTCTGTTTTCAAAATTTATGTTAATAACTGCTGCTATTCCTTCCCATATGTAGTATTTGCCTACTTGATTTAGCTACTCCTTTTCTGAAAATTCTGTTGAAATGTATCTGTGACTTATAACTCTTCAATCTTAAGTCAACTAAATCAGAACATAGCAGTTAATTTGTCTTCAGTTAAAATTCTAACAGAAATTCTAATTAGACATCCAATTATTTAGTTTAGCATCCCAATCTGCTTTATATATTCTTCAAAGGCCTCAAGTACAAATTAAAAATTAATGAGACTCATATTTGTTATTGTTTCTTTTACCAGATTTAAATATACTTTTTTTTTGCTAAATAGCACCTAAATCTTTAATATATATTTAAAATGTATTAGATTTTGTGCATGACCCATCATCATGAAATTATATTTTAGTGCCTAACATTCTAATTCCAAATTTGGTGAGGATCTGAAGCAAAGTTGAGAATACTGATGATATAAGAAACAAGTTCTGTAATCAGTTTATAAAAAGTGTGTACTTTTTGTTGAAAGTATAGAATGTTAAAATTAGCATACACAAATACACTTCTTCATGCATCACATGGAAACAGTATTTCAAGCTATATTATTACAATTTTCATACTATTACTTTCTTGATACTGGTATTTATGAAGTCAAAACTGGTCTTACTTAATGGTACTTTTTACTTATTTGTTCTATGACACTGGGACTTGTTTCTAAATAATCTTTAAAAATGATGCTGATATTCAGTTTTTGCAAGAATCGCTTAAGGACTAATCACCTCACAAGTTTATGAGAAATGTAATATCAAGAATATTAGTTATGTACTCTCCATACTAGGAGATACAGAAATTCAGTGCATTATTATTTTGCTGTTTCAGCCCTCAACATAAAGTTCGCTGACCCTACAACTGCTCTGAGACTTGAAAATTTAAACCGATTCCATACCAGACAACATTAGTATTCTATTATGTTCACGTACAATGGGTCTATAATGTAGAATACCACAAAAGAATTCCCAATGTTTTTAAGGTTCAGAAGACTGGAAAAATTATAAAATAAGTTAACAAAGATACCAAAGATAACTTTTGTGATTTATACAAGGAAGGAAAGCAAATTTAAGCTCAACTGTGAAAAGTCAAATGCTTTGTTCACCCTCATTTGTAAAAACAGGTTCAGGACATTACACGAAAATCACAGTAATCAGCATCTATTAAAAAGTCTGTGCAGTCTTCTGATAAGTCATCAATGGAGTTATGTGCAACAGATTTAATCAGTTCTATTGAGAAAAAAAAACATTCCTTCTAGTTTAGAAAAACTTTAGAGATAAAAAAATAAAAATATACAACTGTCCTACTCTCCCTCAGAGAAAACTTTGAGGAAAAATGTGATGTAGAACATTAGAAAAATGAGACTGCAAAAGATGCTATCAGTCAAATATGTTTCAATCACTTCTGTTTTAACATATTAATGTAAACAACATTACACAGATAAGGAATCTAATTTCCATTTCCAAAGTTAAAAGCTAGCATGCCAAGGAATAAAAGTGTAACATGTTCTGTTTGCTTAATTATTTCAATTCTAGTTTAGCATAAAACTCACTTGTCACATATGTTTGTTTCTAAACATACCACATGCACATCTATGTAGAATAAGGACTACTTCATTAAAACCTGTTTCTAAACTCCACACTTTATGTGTCAGTCTTCAGGTTTTTTTCACATTTATTTAGACATTATGATTCTCTAGTTTACTTGTAATACTTGTGAGACTAATAATTATAATTTTGATTGCACAATGATAATCAAGTTGAAGCACTATTTAGAAGAAGAATAAAATTTCTGAATATAAAATTCAGTCTATCTAACTGTAGTCCTTTCACTTTTTTTTATACTGATTAAATAATTCTTATTTGTAAAATTGTATATGAATAAGTAAATAAAATTGCACTATTGTAAAATACTAACAATAGTGATATTTATAATATCAACTCTGTCTTACTATTTTTTGTAACAACCAATTAGCTAATATAGTAACTGACAAAGAAATAAAAAATCTTTACCTGATCTAAAATGTAATTGCGTCTCTGTTGAGAACCTATCTGCATCATCTTGTTCAAGCACTTTGTTGACATCTGAATAAGAACATCCCATCTTCCTGCATAATTACGTTTACGGGGAAGACCCATCACCTATAAGGTTTAACTTAGAATTAAGTTAACTCAAATACGATAGAAAATCTTTATATCTTCAAAAAGAACAATATTGGAATGCTTTATAATAACCATCACTGACAATAAAAAAATTTAACAACAGCAACATGTAAACACACACATATTACTTTCTTAATGTTTTTTTTCCCCATTAACCCTATTACCCCATGTATCTTTTACTGCTCAAGACAGCGATGGCAAAGATCCCTGAAAATGAAGGGATCTAAGGACCACTCTGTAGGATATATCCCGTCAGGGCACGAAAGATGATCCACGACCAGACTGAAAGCACCTAGCATGACACGCAATAAGATGAATGTGATGTGTGTGTGGGCCCAGTACAAGAGATCCAACATCTAAAAACAGAGATCTCTGGACCAGGTGCCACTTTGGTGGTTGATATGTGCCACCACCATAGAATTGTCTGAATGAACCCTCACCAGACAATGTCCAAAGAGAAGCAGGAAGTGACACAACATGCCCAACGTACAGCTAGAAGTTCGAGAACATTGATATGCAAAATGGTTTTGTCCACAGCCCAAAGCTTCCTGGTGATTGACCCATGCTCCCCATCCCTGTAGGGTTGCATCTGTGAAAAGATGTAGATCCAGACAGAGAGGAAGAAACGGCATGCCTGCCGACGTATGGGCTTTGTCCAACCACCAAAGAAGATCATCTCGCAGGGAAAAAGGAAGGGTAATGGGGTGGAAAGAGGATCCTGAGCAAGGTTCCAATGATTGTGAAGCACCCACTAAAAGAATTTCATATGGGCACGACTGAGGGGAAAGAGTGATGTTATTGATGGCCACACCCCCAAAAGCAATAGAACCTCTAGATCAGTAAGTGACTGAGCCAAGAGTGTGTGGCAAAACAAAAGTTCCATTTAACGAAGTCTTAAAGGAGAAGGCAGGGCCCAACTGGTATGAGTGTTGAAAAAGGCCCCCAAATGGACAAGATATTGAGTGGGTCCAGTTTGATCAACCAGCCCACCCGATCTGCCTCAGAAAGGAGCTGCTGAGTATGATTGGCCAATTCCTGTTTGGAATGAACCAGAAGAAGCCAGTCATCCATGTAATAATGAAATTGCAGCCCCAGAGCATGGAGATGTCAAGGCAAGTCCAAAGGGGAGGACCAGAAATTGATAAACCAAAGATAAGGACGAGACTGAGGTGATATTGGTATATGTAGGTAAGCACTGAAGTCATCCATTTTGGTCATCCACAACCCCAGAGAAAAACCAAATCCCTGGTTTTCTTGGGAACAATGAAAAGGCGGGAATAAAAACCCCAGGAAGGATTAAACATGTTTAATGGCCCGCTGCAACAGCAATTCCCGAAACAATTCTGACAGATGCTGGTAGGTCATGGAATCTCGAGGAGGAGTGAGGGAAACAGGAGGTGGGTAAAGAAATTGGACAACGAATCCTTCTGATAGAATTCGAAGCACCAAATCATTGCTGACAAAGGAATGCCAGTGATGAAGAAACGCAAAAGCTGAAATGGGGCTAAACATAAATCCCTAAGATATGTCAAGAGTTAACAGACTAAAGCCAATATGGCATCACAACCTATAAGGTCCCAACAACAAAGAAACCACGTGTGTAACTCCAGAGCCGAAGGAGAAACACAGGCTAAAGTGGAGGACAGAAGGGCAAGGGTATCTAAAAAAAAAACCCAGAAGTTCTGTGGAGAGCCTCAAGTGGAAAGTGTATGGAAGAAAGATACCGTTATAGATTTGTAAGGGTAAGACGCATCCAAGAATAATGGGCATGGGTAAGACTGACAGATGATTGGGGACCCACCCCACTAATAGGTAATAAGGAATCTAGCAACTGCTGGCCTAAAAATGGATAGTCAGCATGTTTGTAGGAAAGTGCAAACTAATCAGAACCCTAGGTACCCTTTACTGAGCATGACACAAGGTTTTAGTGTCTTACATTCAAAAATTTATGAAATCACTTTTTGTTTATGTTATACCAATTAGAATAGCATAATAATCCATATTTTAATAGTATACAAGTTTCAAGTTCTTAATTCTACAAGTAAATATTTTTAAAAATCCTGAATTTCCACTAGTGTGACCAATGTTGTCTTAGCATGTCATCATCCTTATTTTATCCATCACCCCTCGAAAATGTACGAAATTAAACAAAAAATACTCTCTATAAAATCGTTACTGCTCAAACAAACCATAATTTTTATAGCCTTCAATTCTGTTTTGATTACAGAGCTATCAAATAGAAAATCAGACATCCTCTCTTTCAGAATTCATTGATAATTCTCTCTTATATTTTATTATATATTACCTATAACCAATAGAAAGTTAAGGTTTTCATCTATAAAATGACGTATTGTATAACGTTGTATTCTGAACAGAATATTGTCAATTTCACACTCAGTACAAGATTCGTTCCCATGGGAAAGTTAACGACTAGCTTGGATGAATTTGTAACGGCTCTTGCCACATAGTTAGAAAGCCAGGAAACATTTGAGAGGTAAGTGAATTTGTCTACTTTTTTGCATGTCATTGGTCTATATTCTTTGGTGCATTATTGAATTAAATAAAAAAATTTAAGTGCTTTACTATAATTACTATCAAAAATCAGGCTTAACTCTCCTCGACAATCGAGGGCAAGAAAAAAAGAAGATTGGGTAAGAACTTTACTTCTTGTTTTTCACATTTATTTTTTATTTATTACAATAAAAGTAACCAAAATCTAAAAATGTGGATCTTTTTAAGTTATTTAAGACTAGATCATGTTAAATAAGTAATAATAATAATATAATTAAAATGGTTCACTAGACACGCATGCGAGCAGCTCGTGGGTAATGTAATTCGATAGCGTAATGTTAGCTGCACATTCGCCAAGTGATTTACAACTTATAATGGCACACAGTAGTTAGACATGGTTCAAAGGGTAATAAAACAATAAAATTTAATTATAAATATATGTATAATGTTACAAACTTAGAGCTACTTACCCATTTTTAGAGGGGGTAGAGAAAATAACATATAAACTATAAGGATTTACTGAAAAAAACCGTTTGAAATGCATTTAGGAGGTTTTAGGGATTACACAAAGGAAATTTGAAATTTTTGAGATGAGGAAAAGTATTTTTAATTTTAACATGAAAATTAATTTGCACACAGACTATTCAAAACAAATACTCAATATATTCATGGACAAATCTTTATTTTATTAAAAATACTTCACTAAGAAATATTACTTTTTGTATGTGAAAGACTTGTAATATTAACTGAAAAACTGCCAAATTTTGGGAATATAACCCAATATATTGAGAGTTATAAGTATTATTTTTATAAAGACTTTAAATGAGTACAAAGGGTCATATGACAGAGTCTAACTGACCAACCCCGTAGTGAGAGGGTTAATTGTGAGGCAAATTGATCAGCATGAACCTGAATATCAGGTGAGAAAGGAAAACCAAAAAGGGTTAGAAAGACTGTTTATGCAATAAGGAAGGACAAGGTGAATAAGAAATAGGAGAAAAGGATAAAACATCACAAACCTAAAACACAATCTATAACGACTGCATTAGGCCTAGTGGATTTATCGAGTTGGGAATGGGAAGAAAATGCAAAATCTGGAGGAGCCTGGCCAATGTCTGGGGACAAAAGTTGTCCAATGTAACATTCGATCTCCTGGCTCATAAAAATAGATAAATCCACCATCATGTCACCCACACCTGAGGGCTGATAAAAAAAAGGGTAGTTGTAGGTGTAACCCTTGAAGTGGTAATGTTAACTTTGAAATTCCTTGCACAGAAAGGTTTACCAACTTCGAGTGCAGAAAAGAAAGCAAATAGAATTACTGATAAATACTAATAGAAGAAACAAGCTGAATGAAAGCAAATTAATTTAAAAAAACAACCACTTCAAGAGGAAACAAAGTCAAACATGAAACAAGAGGAAACAAAAGAGCACATCCGAACACAAGCACTGCCAAACGTGAGCATGTCATGCTCCTATTGGAGAAGAGGTGATGCATTATGATTTACATGAGAAATGTGTTGGAATCTTGCAATTCCAATAGGGGGGAGCAGAAGGCTTGTAGAATGTATAAAGAAACTGTCGCACACAGAGGGCAGCACTGAACGCAAATAGCTTTTCTTGTGAAAGGAGGAAATACCATATCAGAATTACCATGTATGTAGTTGCATAAAGCCACATACTGATAAATGTTAATTTACTGGAGGCTATTACAGTAATCACTAATCATAACATCACATAAATTAGTATTATTTGAGTATAAAAATAAACAAATGACTTATGAATATAAATGACTAAACTTTTTCACACACTGTATAAGTGTAACATAAATACAAGATAGATGTCTGGAAAAAAGAGGGAAGCAGTTTCAAATATTGCATTGATGTAAAAACAAACAAGCTATCACTTGAGTACAATTTATTGACATCACGACATGCAAATCAGTCTATAAGCCAGTAAGATTATTTAAAAAACTGAATTTACAAATCTTTTGAAACATGTACCAACAACATTAGTGACAAATCCAAATTAGTAAATATTTGTATGGTTAAACTTGAATATTTTCATTGAAACAGAAAACCAAAATCAAAGTTCAAACATATTAATTTTGCACCTTTTGCGACCTTACAGGGGTATTTTATAACCTGTATGGCTATTATGAGGTGCTTTTCCAGTCAGTTAAAATAATACTTGTCAATACATTAATTAAATAAGAATATTTGTTAAACAAAATGTATCTTACAATATACCTGAAAATGCTTTCATTATAAATAAGAAAATTACGAGAAATTATGGAACATGTTGAATTTAACAAATTATATGTTTATAAAGAAATGAAAAATACTATTTTATTCAGCATATATTTTTAAACAAGACT
Source organism: Limulus polyphemus (assembly GCF_000517525.1). Taxonomy (NCBI): domain Eukaryota; kingdom Metazoa; phylum Arthropoda; class Merostomata; order Xiphosura; family Limulidae; genus Limulus; species Limulus polyphemus. The sequence continues at coordinate 301,891 of NW_013666608.1, read as the reverse complement.
TACCCTCATTTTCTCAATAATGTTGTTTGTCCCAAGTACATTGTATTTCATCTCTGGATGCTTAAGACAGTACTCTAAGGCCCAAGTTGTTTTACCACAAGCAGGAAGACCACACATCATGATCATCTGATAAGTAAAATGAACATGACTGATTTCTCATTCTCACTACTACATGGTGGTTTTAATTCAAGTGACATGCTATTACTTTCTATAACAGGCAACAGAGTAACAATTTATTAACATATTAAGCTTCAAGTTAAAAAACAATTTCTTTTGCAGGTTTTGAAGTATTTATTCTTAACCTTACAATAATTGAAGTGCATGAACTGTAACAGCTTTAATGAATCTGCAATGTTTAAACAGACATGTTACATGTCAACATAATTTGATTATTCATCTGTTTTAAAATGCCATCAACTTGCCTGGTACCTAGCATGCTAAAAATAACGCACATAAAGTGTAACTGTTCATTGTGTGTTCACATTACAAAAACAGTCTTTAATATAGACTCAAGATGTTTGTGTAAAAGGCCTAAAACATACAGAAAATAATAAATAAACTGGTCAGGTGTCCTGCTTCGAGTTACTATATATTAAATTTAACAAACACAGGTAGTTTCTGTATAAAAATTTAATCTATAGAAAATAACTAATCAACTGAACAGGAGCCTGTATTGACTTATTATGTCTTAATATTAAGTCTTAATTTTCAAGACAGATGTTCAGGTTTTTTGTAATAACCAAAAAAAAACAGTAAAGAATGTTTACTGTACAAGCAGACAGATTTGAGCAATTAGCAGTATTTGGTAATCGATACACTGGTGGCCCCATTAATTGATTACATTCTATCAGTACAGTGTCAAATGATGGTACTTGTTCCCACCAAATAGGATCAAAAGAGCTTGCAGTAGGTGCTACCAGCAAGTTGCCTTTCCTCTAGTCAGAAGTTCAAAATAAAAGGCAGTGGATGTTAGCCTTAGTTTTTTTTTTTTTTTAGCTACACTATGAGCTATCTGTGCTGTGCCCACCACAGGTATTTAAACCCAGATTTTAGCAATATAGTCTTTAGACATACCAGATAGCCTTAGTAGCTTTCCTATAATAATGGAAAAATATAACATTTCCATGTCTAACAGGGCAGGCAAATTTGGTGGCGACACAAATCAAGCACAAGACCTACGATTGAAAAGGCACTGATTTACTTTAATAACCTACTACTGAAACAGCACACATAAGCAACATGTTACGTTAAAGTTAATATTTCATTTTAAAGAAAATTCTCAGGGAACACAAAGGGATAACTAATCAAATATGTTTGGGTTTTAGAACAAAAAAATATGGGTATCTGTATCCCTCATAATTCTATAAAAAAACAACATAAAGTCACAATTATAAAAAGCGTATGATACTTTTACAATCTTTCTAACCTGCAAAAATAAGATTACGTTCTACAAGGAAAACAAAAACCACTCCTGTACATGTAGTAAGCACTTCAAGATTATGTTCAATATACAACAGTTAAGATATTCATATGCTTTAAGTCAGCGTTTCCCAAACTTTTTTGGCCATGGAACACTTTTCATCTGAAAAAAGCTTAAGGAACACTTATAACATTTTTGGGGGTTTGGATTTTAAATTAAAAATAGAGACATTAGTGGCATGCAGTGCCTTCTAGATTTGTATATTATTCATTTATTTATTTAATCAAATTACATATTGATGAATTTTTACATTTTTGTGCTTATAATATATTTTAAATACAAACCTCTCCACTAAGTTAATATGTAGAATAGATATGGCATCTTCTATAATTCTTCTTTAATGCCAAATCAATATATATGTGAAATTTAATTCTAATACATAGGAAAATATTTCATAATAACTTATGATCGTAAAACGTGTTAAATATTTTAATAAAATTTAAAATCATGATTTTCTCACGGAGCACCTATCAATTTCAGACGGAACACTAGTGTTTCGCAGAACATGGTTGGGGAAACGCTGCTTTAAGTAAATAATAAAAGTCATTGCCATATTCCTCAAATTGCAACACAGCAAACTGAAGTCTAGTAAGTATAACATTGGAAGAACAATAGCACATATACAATAAAGTTAATGAGTATTTAAAAACCTTACTTCACAGTCTTGAAATTTTTCTGGTCTTTTGGATCCTCTGACTCGGTTTTCTATAGGTACACAGCTGATAAATGTATAATCTTCATAACCATTAGGAAGTGGGGAAAATTGTGATTCCTTTAAGAAATAAATTAGCTAAATTAATTCTGTACCAAATTTCACCTTTTGAAATAATAAAATAATTCGTAACTAGTTAAATAACTTTTTATCACAAAATGTTACTGCTGTACTTTGTAAAAAATTAATTACTCCCACTGACAGAATTCTGAGAGTGATTACTCCTTACTGAAAAATCATCTGGAGCACTGTTTTATTATTCTCCACCTTGAAGCAAGATCAGCTGAGGACACAGTTGAAAAAATATACATTTTTCCAAAGTCAGAATAAGAAGTATAATATGAAAAAAATAGCTTTTGCAATAAGCAAACACTTTATTCTCTATAAAATTAAACATTCTAAATGTATCTGAGCAAAATTAGCTAACTACACTTAAAACAAGTATCCATATGGTTTGGCAAGGCTTCATTACATAATTATTTGAATGACCCTACATAGTTTTTAATTCTGCACGTTTGAACGTGAAAAATATCATCCCAAAATAGTTTTTTACAACTTAGAAAAGAATGAAGCCTTATTTAATAAAGTAGTTAGCAATGCACTGAAACAAAGTGTTCCAGTTTGGAAATTTTCTAGTTTTTTTTACTACAAAATGTAATATAGAAGAAGTGAATGACACCGGCATAATGGTTTAATTTTGGGTTAGTATAAAATTTCTGTGAAACTGTTTGGAAGACAAGAAAATGAAAGGGAGAGATAAGCAAAAAAAAATAAAAATGTGAAAATTTTAATAACATAGACGTATCATCCTTAAAAAGTAATAAACATACAACTAAGACTTGCATGAGTATATTTATTCATATTTTTCTTTGCAGCCAATATGAATCTGGAATGGAATTTAACCCTTTCTTTCTCACAGTGAAAATAATTGACCACATTTCATGAAACTCACAGTACAAATTTACAAAATTGTATCTATTTTGGCTTTAAAAAATTCATATAATTTGACTTAGTACTTCTATGATTTTATAGGCTGTGAAATTTCCAAAATTTTGTTGTGGAACACTGTTTTGAAACAAGATTAAAAATGATTCATTTTACTCTAGAATTTTTTTTTGTTATTGTTGATTGGAAAATTACATTTTATATTTTTAGCCAGTTTCAACTTAATTGATGTTCGTTAACATTGATTTTTGTGTGTCACGTGGTATGTTGAATGCAGCACTGGTTCAAATTAGATGAATAAGAGCCTCTTATATCTTCTATTTGCTAAGATATTGCTCATGTAATAAATGAAACACAGTGTTACCCCAGCCACTTCTTTCCATATTTGGAAATTCTCCCTTATATCAGAGATGAAAGTGTCCCTTTCCTAAAAATCCTGAAAATAA
>NW_013666608.1:281268-297462 GCF_000517525.1 Limulus polyphemus | reverse complement strand
ATATATAAAACCTAAAAAAAATTATTGATTATTTTGTTTCATATCCTCCATGTGCGAAATATTAAAAGGCTTGGCAATCTATGTCAAGCAGAAACCGAGTACAAAGGTCGTAACTAGAAGAGATAATTGTTTGCTTTATTTCATTATTTACTGTTCTATGTGTTAAGAAAAATAAGTTTAAAAACTTATTTCTAAATAGCAATAATATATATATAGAATGAAAAAAACACACCATAAAATACTAATAAAAAATTTCCCAGATCTGGAGTTTGTTTTAATGTCTTATAAAGTCTTTTGTTCATCCTTGCAAAAGCTAGGTCTTTTCAAATTCCTATGAAACCATAAAATACTGTTCACACCAACATTGGTGCATAGTCTATAATCGACTCTATCAATTTAAATTTTAGCTGTAGTTATTTTTAAAGCTGAGTTACATTAGTAGTTATTCAAATGACATGCTGTAAGATCATAAAAGGGCATGAGTGAGACTGTACTAATAAAATCAGAAAAAGAGAAAAAATCACTTAAGAAACAAAACCTTAAGAATGTAACTCAAGGGATAATAGTTTTTTTAGCAAATATACACCTATGCTTTGGGGTGGGCAGAAAAATTTTCAAAACTAAAGTTTCCCTTTTTTTTAAGCAAGTTATCATCTCCAAGTATTTGCATTTCTGTGATGCAAATTACAATTGTCACTTTGAGCACTCAATAAAAAATATTTTTCTTATGATCAAATTTAATGCTGTAACACGAACAAATCAAACGAAAACCTAAACTTGCCATAGATATCACAATATAGTGTTTTTTTTTGTAAATTATTCCTCCCCTAAACGTTTGCAATTTTAATTGAAAAAAAATGTCAGTCCATAAGTTACAATATAATATTTTTAACACCAGAAATGATTTTAAGCATATTATTTACAATTTTTTTTTTAACTTTTTAACTCTCTTCAAAGACATGAATTACAAGGTAGCTGGAATATATTTTAGTAACTTGTGAAAAAATTTAAACCTACCATTTGTCCAAAGTTGACATCAAAAGAACAATTCTTTGTCAAAATATGGGGAAAAAGAGCTATATCTCCAAGTTCTTCTTTGGAAACACTATAGGCTATTCCTTGATGGACTCCATTTTTGGCAAAGGATATCTCTACTGTACTGGAATCAATGTTCTAAGCATAAGAAAAAGAATTACATTACAAACTTATAACTTGTAAATCATTTGAAAAGTTAAATGTATTTACAATACTCAATTTTTACATCATTGTTGTAGCTGTTCACTTGGGCCTATATAAGTTAATGTACAGATATGAATAAGTCCATTTATCACATTGCTAGTCTGTTTATTTGACCATGTTTTAAAAGATGCAAACTTGAATTGCTGTGGATGGGTGTCTATTTTTCCTAACAATATAATATTCTAGTTTCTGCAGTTTCTTAAATTATTTGTGACAGCATTTTTATAGCTAATGCTTTCTTCATGAAAAGTTATTCCCAGTAGCTTCTAGCACTTATAAATTAGTACAAATACACTCCCTACCATACAAGTCTGACTCGTGTGTCATAATAAATTTTTAATCCATTTATATATATATACACCATTATGTTGCTATATGCTGCTTTATGTAATGAGCAAACATTCATTCTTTAATCTTGTTTGAAATAACCGAAAAATACAAAAACTCCACACGTACTGAAACCAATTACACTTTAACAACTATGCCAGGTATTTTATATTAAGTGTATAACTTATGTTAATATTTTAATATATCTTGATAAAAAAACCAAAAAAAACCACCATATTTCAGAATCAAATTAATCACCATGTTAGTTTCACTGCACAGATTAATTGAGTATTTCCCAAAAAATGACATATTATAGCACAAACTGCCCTAACCCAGTTAAAAGTTACATCTTAACAATACTATATAACTGAAAGAGTTCGTTTAAAATTCATAATGAACAACTTGGGTGTTCCTGATAGAAAAAATGATTGTTTGGATATATACTGATACATGTTAAATGTATAATAAACATGTTGCATAATAATAATCCTTACTAATTTGGCATCATTTGCAACCATATAGGTAGATATAAACCTTACATGGCTATTAGTAGATGCATCTTCAATCCAAATTAATTTTATAGACACATATATGCACACATGGATACTTTATGCTGCCATTTGTTTTAAATCACTGTCTACCTGGATTACACCATTCAGAATATAACTGTTCAAAACAAAGCACTATCTTGATTATATATGCCATGTGTTTGTTTGATCGGGATTAGTTTGAATACATAACCAGTTAACATTCTTAAATTGTGATCTATAACTGAAGTTTAAACTAAATGATTATGAATTATACAGTTTATTGTATGGTATTAAATACGATAATTATTTCATGACATTTTATTTCTAATTGAGCTATAACAAAGGTTCACTTTAAGCAGATGGAGAAAACTACTTGCACTTTGTCAAAAACAACTTTTTAGTGGTATATACAGTAATGTAAATATATGAGTGTGTTGGGCTAAAGATTCTTCTACAGTAGGTATCTGTGACTTGTTGGCGATAAACTTGACAATAAACCAACAGCACACACATTCTAATTGTTTTCAAAATAGTATATATATATTCAAAACAAGTTAAAAGTATGTATAAAATTCTTTACACTATGGAGATCATAGCTGTATATTAAACATTATACTTGTCAAAAGTACACTTAAGCTAATTCAATTGCTTTAAAATTACTGACAAGCCGGACTATTTTTCTCTATTTTTATCGCAATAGTATCCATATATAATTCACTTATGATGTCGCGTGAGTTACTGCAGTTGTATACTGAACTTCCAATAATCATCTACTCTTCATACTTCTAATAATCGTCTGCTTTTTTTGTCAAAGTCCACACAGGCGGGTTCAATTACTTTAGAACACCCTTTGACAAGACAAATTATTCTCCTTATCTCTTTTAAACTGTTAATCTCACTCTAACATATCAATCATTAGGCCATTCACTCCCATGATGTTAACTTTACATTTTTTAACTTTTCTCTGACCAAACTTCTCTTTCACGTGGCTTTACTTTTACTCTGTTTCCGCTCATCTGGTCACAGCTATTTATACATCTATCATTTAGGTCTTCTAGAAATCTCCATAGCCTCGACATCAGTGAATTGCAAACACAAATTTAATTAATAATACTACCTTCACTAAAGAGTCTTTTATATCTGACACACTTCAATGCTAGGCATGTAAAATATAACAGTGAGTAATGTAATCTTGTATGCAACCTTTTAATATAGAAAACTAAGAGATTGTAATTCATTTCCAATATTTTGTAACAGTCCATAAACCTTTATTAATGGAACAACATTTTTAAGGTTTTTTTAAGTTAAAAGATGATAAGTCATCTTGAAAATACAGGCAATACTAAAGTAAGCCAGTTTCATCTGCTGATTTTAAGATTTCTTACAGTAACAAGTGTAACTGTCCATCCTTTAAATTGTTAACTTCATAGTGAATAACTTTTTTCAATACAGTTTAACCATTAAAAGTTTCTAAAAAAAATATAATGAAGTCCATTTAAAAGAGTTAAGAGATTCAAGCAAAATCTAATTTTCTGATTTAGTGAGAAACCATAAATCCTTTGTATATTCTTCTCAAGCAACACTTTAAAAAATCTGTATTCCAGTAATAAAATACAAAACTCTTTAAAAATTATAAGGAAATATTTTTTGGTATGATGCACTTTGTTTTTAAACCCACTTGAAACACCATAAGTATAACTTGAAATGTTGTCTTACAAGAAAGCCAGTGATAACATCCCCTTCACCAAACGGAGTCCCATAGTCCACAAACTTGCAATTTGTAGAAGCTTTAGCAGTTCCACCATACCCATATGATTTAGGTTCCTCACCTGTTGACAAAACAGTTAACTTGTATCAAGCATAAACTATGTTAGGTGACAAGCAGAATAATTAAAAACAAGTGTCCAACAAGATGATATAAAAGAACAATTAAAACTGTGATATTTTTTAATTAGCAGCTTAAAACATATTTTTCACAAATTACAATAAAAATATTTACTTTACATGCTAGATATAAAAGAAAACTGTTACAGTTTTGCCCACTGTATGGTCAGTGATTTTTCTTGATCTAAGTTTAAAATTTCATCATTTTTTTAACTTTTTAATTGCATTTGCTCTGTCAAACCATATGCAAAACTCAAATATTATCATATAAGTTTACATTCAGTACAATTACAATCAAAGGGTAGATTAGTAAGTATGTTGCTGAATTCTCCTAATTCAATTAAGGGTTTTCTGCTTGATCATACAGCACACCACCAATTTTCTGGCAACTCATGGTCCAGCATCTCCTTTAATCAGGACAAAATTACAAGAGCGCACTTGAAATTCCCGGAACTGCCAGACCAGTTTACTTGACGGCCACAGATGGCACTGTGTGTGCCGCACGCTCTTTTGGGATGGGCTACTTACATTTTAAGTAGGTACACCACTCTTGTGAACAATTTCCTAAAAATATTAAGCTAGTGGATTAAATGGCTTGAATTTTTTCATGAATGTTGCCAAGAATATGTAGTTTAACATAGTAGTAGTAATCCTGAGAGCCCTCAACTTACAGACCTTTGTGATTAGCTCTACAATTCCAGTAAAATTCTAAAATTTGCCACTTTGGTAGCAGTACTACTGCAACATTCTTTGTAAGTACAGTAATTAATAAACCTTTTTCATTTATACCTGTACTAATGTATATCATTAATCATTTAATTCATATTTAATTTTAATTTAATATTTGTTTTATTTAAGTCTCTAGGAGTCCATGGTACTTTAGACACACGAGAGGGGTATAATTAGTGGGTCAGAGGTGTATTGTTGAATTATTAGTACGTGACCTCTGTTGGTCCGGCAAAATGGATAATCTGGCAAGGCTCTGGAACCAAGGGTGCCAGAAAATTGGTGATGTACCTGTACCATGTAATTCCATTTGTTTAATTTAATGGTCATTGGCTCTTACTTTGAATTAGATTTAGTAAATAACACATTATTCTTCCTCTGCATGTGGTTTGTGCTTGATTGTATTTTAATGTTGGGTTGATATTGCCTGTACACGTGGACAATAACCATAATATTCTACCCAAAGGTTTTCACCGAAAACTAAAAATACCTTAAAAACTGAAGGTAATGCAGTGAAGACAGACAAGTACAGCAGCCAAATACAAATTCTACAAGATAACAAAACAGATTTTCTTATTTAAGTATGTATTCTTCATCCTCCTCAGAATTCATACTTCTTTTACTTTACATATAAGAAGTGTATAGTGACAATGAAATAACAATTTCAGTGGGTGGGTGTCCATATGTAAATGTGTCTATGTCGGACTTCCAGAGTTTAGAATAATGGTAAACATAATATTCTGGACAAAAACCTTGCATACAATTTGACTGTACTATTAACCCTATCTTTTCTATTTGTGGAGATATCACTTATGTACTGAATCAAACACAGTGGTCCCCCGCTCAACTTTTTCCATTTTTGGAAATGGTCTCTTGAATACTTACTTCTAAATATGACATGTGAATAACCAATCAAAAGCTCATAATGTCCCCCTAGTAGCTTTCTCAGCCATTTTCAAACATAACGGCATCATCTCTTTCTTTTGAGAGTAACCTCTGTGCTGGTAAGTTGAGTGTTTAGCCTGTTCGAAATTTCATATCTTTTTTAGACCCAAAAACAGCTTAGTTACTAAACTTGATAAATTATAATGGAATTCTATGGTATCAATATATTAATTAATGATTTTTTTGGTTATTCAAATGTATATATAAGAACCAAAAAAATTATTTTGTTTCACATCCTCCACGTGTGAAGTTTCTTAAGGCTTAGCAAGCTACAACAAGTAGCAATCGAGTACAAAGGTTTTAACTAGAAGAGATAATTGTTTGCTTTACTTCTTTATTTACTGTTCTATGTTTTAAGAAAAATAAGTTTAAGAACTTGTTTGTAAATAGTAAAATCTATATACGTATATAATGTATAATAATTGAAATGTGACTATTTTACAAAGTACTGGTCCACTAAAACACAGCCAGGACAGGTCACTTTGTACAGACCAAAGGTCAGTTTTATGTTATTTGATATGGTAACATGAGTGCATGCGAGTCTTGTCATTGTAACTTCTGTATTGTTAACCAGACATGGCTGAAAGATTAGTATAACAAAAATAATAAATATATGTATATATATAAAAAAATATAATGTTATGAGATTTAAGCTATTTAGTCTAAAGATTTATGTTTTCATGTTATAATTTGTAGTCATTCTAGAATGCAAAAGGCATAATTTATTTCTTAATTGTTTATGATGGTTACGAGATTGGTCTAATCTACGAAATCCGTACACAGATTCGTTTGTGAAAATAACAGATAAAATATAGTTTTTTCTTAAGAAACGTTTGATACCTATCTGGACATTATAAGGATTTTGCATGTGAAATTTGAAAATTTTCTGATGCATAAAAGTATTTTTAATCTCAAAATGAAAATTAATTTGCATGTTGGATAGGCAACATCCAAAAATCTGATATTTTGCGTAGTGAGCCCATGCTGAAAAAGAGTTAAGTTGGGGATTTCATCCTCTTCAAATTCTACACATATGCATATACATGAAACTACAATTTGTACTTCTTGCTTATGTTCTAAAGATAAAGACTGACATCAAACATTTCCCAAAGAAAAGCTACCACTACAGTTATACTTAATAAGGAGCTTTCTGCTGGCTGTGCAAATGATATTTTTAATATTTTTCCTGTTTCTCACAGACTGAGATAAACAATTATGTTTTCCAGTAAACCCCTAGAACACATTACAGTTTGAAATTTGATATCAGTTCTGAACATGTTTGGGTTAACTTACATAAAAAAAGCAAGAAACCTTTCTGGTCATACTGAAATTGTACTAGTAAGAGAAACATGGTTTAAAGGGTCAAAAGTCAAGCTATTTAGTTATGTTTGAAGTCATTCTGATGTAAGCCTTTCCATTTAAGAAGTGAAAAGATGTGAAATGCAGTATCGTTATTGACACAAAATACAGTATATATCCATAATATAGTTTACAGATTGTTAACCACTGTTTAGCTTACAGCTAGATTTTATCAGTCAAACAATGATTACGGTAATGAAAAAAAAATATCAACATAATATGCTGAATGAAAGCAAATTAATTTAAAAAACAACCACTTCAAGAGGAAACAAAGTCAAGCATGAAACATTATGAAACAAAAGAGCACATCCGAACACAAGCACTGCCAAACGTGAAGTGATAGTTCAGTAGCGGAGTGTAGAGGCTGTCACATGCATCACGTGAGCATGTCATGCTTCTATTGGAGAAGAGGTAATGCATTATGATTTACATGAGAGATGTGTTGGAATCTTGCAATTCCAATAGGGGGGAGCAGAAGGCTTGTGGAATGTGTTAAGAAATTGTTGCACATAGAGGGCAGCACCAAATGCAAATAGCTATTATTGTGAAAGGAGGAAATACCATATCAGAATTACCATGTCTGTAGTTGCATAAAGCCACATACTGATAAACTTTAATTTACTGGAGGCTATTACAGTAATCACTAATCATAACATCACATAAATTAGTATTATTTCAGTATAAAAATAAACAAATGACTTATGAATATAAATGACTAAATTTTTTCACACACTGTATAAGTGTACCATAAATACAAGATAGATGTCTGGAAGAGAGAGAGAGAAAAAAAAAAGAAGAGGGAAGCAGTTTCAAATATTGCATTGATGTAAAAACAAACAAGTTATCACTTGAGTACAATTTATTAACATCACAACATGCAAATCAGTCTATGAGCCAGTAAGATTATTCAAAAAACTGAATTTACAAATTTTTTGAAACATGTACCAACAACATTAGTGACAAATCCAAATTAGTAAATATTTGTATGGTTAAACTTGAATATTTTCATTGAAACAGAAAACCAAAATCAAAGTTCAAACATATTAATTTTGCACCTTTTGCGACCTTACAGGGGTATTTTATAACCTGTATGGCTATTATGAGGTGCTTTTCCAGTCAGTTAAAATAATACTTGTCAATACATTAATTAAATAATATGCTTGGAACTATTTTGGTGAAAAGTTGAATACTCTGGTCTTTCAAGATACATCATAACAGTTTCCAAATCTTAAGAATACCTTCACTTAATAGAATAAACTTGAATAACTTTTCTATTAGTACATTAGTAGTTTTCTATATACAATAACTGATGAACAATAAAAATTAAGGAAAATCTTGAAATGATTACAATATAACAAAGATAATTTTTCAGCCAAATAGTATCCTTTTTTATATTATTAAGACACAAGTTTCTGCCATTACCCTCAAAAATTAATTCAGCCAAATAAAATTCAGAAAAAGACTGGTTATTTGCTTTTAAGATAAATCTATATGAATCTAGAAACTATTTTACAAAATGTTTCTAAGTCAACTATAAAATGGTATCAATGATTTTTACAAAATATTGCAGAGAGGAAAGCAGGTGAATGGTAACAGTTTTGACAGTCCAAAATAAACAATTCACCTTTAAAAAATATATTTAATGAAATATAACATAAAGGCTTGCAAACATAAACAGACAAAATATTCAAATCTACATGATGGTGTCATTTGAACTAAATATTTTCAATATGGAGTTGTTTGATAGTGTAATTAGAGCTGTACGATTTAATTGATTAATGTAATAAAAATAATAAATTAATAAAAATTAGTGTTTTTGATTATTACTGTTTCAGTTGTTTCAACAATTGATTAATTGATGCTAGGACTATATAAACTGTCACAAAATTATTAATCAATAATCATACTATTTATTATTTTTGAATATTTTCAAGTAGTTGAAATATTGCTATTATGTAAATGGAAAAACAAACAATAGGGGGCAGGGTGCCTCATAATTTTAAGGTCTCAGGTTATCCTCATTGCCACTAAACTTCCTTGTCCTCTGTTATTGCAAAGCCACTAAAGGCTATCTACCACCTTCAGTATTTTTAATTTTGAACTGTTTACTACAAGAGCAACATCTGGTTATCAGAACCCACTACCAATTTTCTGGCTACTTAAATGTTAAATAAAGCATAAAATTACTGTTTTCTTAAAAACAGGTGAAGATCTAGGAAAGTGATCCAGACCACCCACACATACATTTTTTCCATAAATTAATAATTGTATTATTTGATGTTGTATAAGCAGACACTCATCTAGGGAATCTGAACCACCCATTTAAAAAAAAAATTAATAACTGTGTTCTTTAATTTGTATAATTTGTTGTATAAGCAAGCACAGATCTAGGTCAAGTTCAGGGAGACCAACCACCTCCAATTCATTCAAGAATTAATAACTGCATTCTTTAATGTTGTATACAAGATGCATATTGTTTCATTTCTTTAAATGTAACAAGTGTATTGTGACAATCAAATAAACATGTGAGTGGGTGGGTGGTCATATGTAAACATGTGTATGTGTATAACTTGCAGAGTTAAGCATAATGGTAAACATAATACTCTGACAACAAACTACACTCTGATGGTGCTGCTAAGCAGGGCATTTGATCTTCAAATCCTGCACATATATTAAACTACAATTTGTATTTTTAACAGACATTTTTATCAGATAATTAAGTAATTAATGTCAGTGACTTATATATATACAAAACCCATTGTCTTAAATAACTAGTGTGATAGAACGATTATTGTAAATAAATTTAAATTTATACTGAAATTTAAAAACTGCAATTTAGGAGTTTTTTAAAAATCTTACTATATATATCAAACTAGCTGGAGTACTCGTTCCCTGGACGGAAGTTATGTAAATTCATGATTAATGAAAGATTATCTTTGGACATAAAAAGTTGCTTCCCTTATATGAAATTGTAAAAAATGCAAAAACACCCATAAAAACTGCAAAACATAAAATTTGGAACTGCATTTGAAAAATTAGGGGAAAAATAAAAAACATCATTAAACTTATTCGTACCTACTTTTATTGTCATTTTAACTTCCATGCGCATATATTTTCTTTTTACTTTTTGTTAATCATAAAGAGCTATCTGTGCTGTGCCAACAATGGGGATCAAACTCCAAATTTCAGAGTTATAAGCTCACAACTTTACTGCTGACACACGCACACACACGGGGGTTCTTGCTTTCTACTTTATATTACAAAATTACAGTGATTTTATATACTAAACCACTTCTCTTAAATAATTAAGACTGAAAAAGATTGTAGGCAAATACTTACCCAACTGGAGAGACTGTAAGTTACCAGAAAAACCCACACGAATCACATGAGGTGTGCTTTCATCTGGGGGTAGATGACTAACATCAAGATGTTTTTTTACCTATTAGCAAAATCAAAAATTCTTCTTAAGTTTTCTTAGCTCTTCTTTCTAAAATGATCAATAAATTGAACGAAAAACGAAAATACTAATCTTCAAATGAAACAATACAAGAAGAAGAAGTTAAATGTATCATTACTAGTCAAACAGCTACATAGTTCAATAATCAATACAAAATCTTAAAGGCGTAAATAATCTAATTCTGTTTTCATGCTTAGGAACAAAATCGCTATCTGTAACTACTCAACACAGATGAATAGAATGTAAATGTTGTTATCCAACATTGGTCGCCTGATTGAGAAAGTTTGTTTGTAGCTTTGTCTTAACACTGGATAAATTAACTGTATATCTGGGAACTTGGAAGGAAAAATTAAAAACATTAAAATGCTTGTAAGTATTATTTGAAGAAAATTATCTTACATAAGTTAAACTATAATAGTTAGTTCTTTTACCAACAAACAAATTAGAGCAAATAGTTATGATCAGAATAATACAGAAATCCTCCATAAAACCTTTACAACATAGCCCTTAACAAACACTTGTTTAAAATATTTCTCAAAATCCAAGGTCAAATTATATTTATTAACTTTAATATACAGAAATATGAACAAAAAAAAAACATTCTTCCTAATAATTTTTTATATAAATAATTTTGTTGTTTTTGTTGAATAAAATAGTGTTGAAGCAAAACAAGTAAATAAAGATGCAAAGCAGAAAAAAAAGTTAATGCCCAAGTTAGTAAGATTGTTTTTAGCATTTATTAACAAATTTAACATTATGGAAATGAATTTGCACAAGCATTTCTGAAATAGCAAGGTTTTATCTTACACCATATCAGCAAAGTGATTAAAGTACAGCAAAATAAATCACAGTGACAGTGATCCAACTAACAACAAAAAAAAAAGATACATAATCAAGGGATTTCGTAGAACAACTGAGAAAGCTACACATCAGACCCCAGGATATTCTTGTCAGTTTTGATGTCACAGACCTATTTATCAATGTTCCAACCTAATGAACCCTTCATATCACCAGACAATGACTGCTGAATGACAACTCTCTAACACACAGAACTGACATGAAGATAGATGCTATCATGGAACTAACAACTATGTGCCTACAGTCAACATACTTCCAATACAATGAGGAATTCTACAAACAAATGGACAGTCTAACCATGGGATCCCCACTCTCTCCAGTCTTAGCAGACATTGTCATGGAAGATTTTGAAGAAAGAGTTCTCTCATCCATACATATAAAACCAACTTTCTACAGACAATAGATGTTGATGACACCTTTTTTATATGGCTCCAAGGTCATGAAAACTTAACAGCCTTCATAGAATATCTTATTTCTATAGACAAAAGAACCCACTTCACCATGGAAATAGAGGAACAAAATAGCCTACCATTTCTTGACACTCATCAGCAGACAAGAGACAATTCACCACAACTGTATACATAAAACCCACCCACACTGACAGATACCTACCTCTTCCAGTCTTATCATCCAACCTCAGTAAAATGTGGTATAATTCTATACAACAGAGAGGAAAACATTTGTAAGGAGACATCCATCAGAATAGAATGCCAAAAGTTCATAGTGTGTTTTAAACGGAATGGTTGCACCTTTATTATCATTAAAAACTCCCCGAAGAAGACCACAACAGAAAGAAAAGATACTAATACTACTACTATTTACATCCCCTACATGCAAAATTTCAGTGAAAAACTCAAATGAATAGCCAAGAAGTTCTACACAAATGTACAGTGGAAATCTTATAAGACAGTAAGATTCATTTACGTGAAAACCAAATAGAACCCTACTAATTAAAAACACAAAAATGTCATCTACGAAATTCCATGTTCCTGCAACGAAACATACATTGGAGAAACAAGAAAAAGACTTGGAACAAGAATAAAAGAACACAAACACAGCACAAGACACATGAATATATAAATTTCAGCCATTGTGGAACATATGTCAAAAGGGCCAAAAATAAACTGGGATAAAACTAGAATCATTGACTCAAACAAATTTTAGAAGACAAGAAAAATTAAAGAAACATTCTATATCAACACAATAAAGCTTCACTAAACAGAGATTCAGGATTAGAGCTGAGCAACCTATGGCTACGATTGATTGAAACCACATGCAGTCTTTTCACTAATCACAACATGTCCTCCACAATCCACCAGGATACAATAAAAGACCTGCAACAGCTCTCACACATTGACTTGAAGACAAAAGTTTGGTTTGAATTTTGTGCAAAGCTACAAGAGGGATATCTGCGCTAGCCGTCCCTAATTTAGCAGTGTAAGACTAGAGTGAAGGCAGCAAGTCATCACCACTCACCTCCAACTCTTAGGCTACTCTTTCACCAACAAATAGTGGGATTGACTGTCACATTATAAAGCCCCCACAGCTGAAAGGGCGAGCATATTAGATGGGATTAGGATTTGAACCCGCGATCCTCAGATTACGAGTCAAGTGCCCTAACCACCTGGCCACGCCAGGCCCTGAAGACAAAAGACTTTTCAAATGTTGTGCTCTATATTTGTGTTTATTTACAAGCAGTTGCCATACACCATACTAATCATAAATACTCTGACTAAACAATAAATCAATGGAAAGGTTATTGTTTAAATAAGCATTAAAAAAATCAAATTATAAGATTAACTACTAATAATACCAACTTTCACTTCAAAGCATATTCTTCCAGATGTTATACCATACGTGGCTCTAACACCAGACCACATGAAAGCAAAACCTTCTTCTGTAAATGGAATGGCAGAGTAACGAGACTTGTCGATTACCAATGTCAGATCAGAATTATCTAAAAATCAAAGAAAAACTTTTAACCATATGTACACTTGTAGGATCAAAATGTGCATTTCACAACCTCTTACACTGTTATATTCAAAACTTAATTAGCTCATTATGTAATGGTTTATAATCATTTTTACCATCTTTTACCCACCAAACAATCATGAGTATCCATACTGTAACTTTGAATGTGGTGTATGTATCTTCACAAAATTTTTTAAGTTTTTGCAAACAATTACAAGTCTTTTGTACACAAAAAATCATATTTTTTAATTAAGTATTTTTACTAAAGATTTGTCCATGTATATATGAAGTCAGAGCTGACTTTTCAGAATGCAAGGTGACTTTCATTTTAAAGTTTTCAAATTTTATGTGTCTAATGTCTAAAACCTCCTGAATGAATATCAAACATTTCTTTGTTAGTAAAATGTTATATTTAACATTATTTTCTTTACACTTACTCGATACAGGCTTGGTTAATTTGACCAACCTTGTAACCATCACAACAAAGTTCAAAAAAAAAAATCTAAATTACCCTTTTTTCTTTCTAGAATGATTGCTAGTTGTAACAGAAAATTACAATTGTTTATCCTAAATAACTTAAGACTTGTAACATTTTACATCTGTAACTTTATTTTATTTTCCTTTGAACCATGTCTAACTAATAACTAATGTTTACTAAAAGCTTGCCAAATTTTGTAAAGGTAGATATAGTAAATTCACAACTATAGCAAACATTGCTGAGTATATCTTCACAGAAACAAGGTTAGTCTAATGGAACAATGCCATGCATGTACAGTTAAGAGGAAAATATGTGTATGTGCGTGCATATATAGTTTCTGACAGCTCAGATCTATCATTTTACACACACTTGACAATCTAGAAAGAACAGATATAGTCTGGAGTTTCCCAGAAACTGCTGTTTGGGATTCACAAGATTTCTGATTTTGTTCCAAGTACCTACTTCAAATGCTATCTTTTGTTTAGCTTGTATTAGGGTATTCCATTACAATCAAAAGTTCATCACACTATGTGGTTACTGTCTTTTGAAAATTACCATTAATAAATTATTAATGTACACACATACACATTAAATCAAAAATATCCATAGATCATAATGCCTATAATGTATGAATAAGTATTAAAAGTTTCTCCTCAACCTGCTTTTTCCAAGTGTACGATCCAGGTAAAATATCTTTTATTATCGGAAAACTGTTTTCATTCATAACTTTATCAATGTATATCATGTATGTTCATTTCACACAGTTTTTGTACAAGATTATATAATTTTTCTTTTTCCTTCTTTTTTCTAACATATTCAAGTTTTTAGTCCACCTTATATTCAAAAACTGAAATTCATGTTCTATTCTTTCCTTCACATTTTCACTATTGAACATGCAGGGCTTTTAAAATTGCTAGCCCAACAACCCGGAACAACAACAATAACAAAAAAAAAAACAGTCAGACAATTCTTTTTTTGGATATTAGCCTAACAGGCAATCCCATTTTTTACAGTAACTATCACTCTTCTAAGATAAGGTTCTGTGCTGTAATCAAACTACTGTTTCTCAACCGAGGTTCTCCTCACAGATCATTCTGATAAAACAAAATATACCAACATGTTTAGAGCGATAAGTGTTTTTCACTTGTAGTGCTTCAGTGATTCCTGGAATAACATAGACATTCATCACAGATTCATTTTTCACCACTGACTTAAATATGTTATTTCCCAATTTTCCCCAGCAACATATCATCAAACTGTGTCAGCCAATCAGCATTGATCAACCTCTATTTGGAACAAGAGGCCAACATTTTCTTTGAAAATATGGCTTATATGTGAAAGTACTTTACTTGTAGCAGAGCAGCTGGAGATAAATGACTTCTCCCACAGCAGGAAAAGGCAGATGTTGCAAAAAATGAATATGAAAACAAAAATTTAGTGCACTTTCGTACCATTGTGATTAAAAGAATATTTATGGCTCACATATGACAATGACAAGAACAAAATGTTCTGCCAACTTTGTTGGAAGTTCAGTCAGATTGTGGACAGAGATAATCCTTCCATCAGAGGTATAAGTATGTTCTGTAAAGATCCCATAAAAACCCATAACAATTATCTACATGTGCGTAAAAGCCCAAGTAGCCATGCACCACAATTTAATGTAATGATACAGCTTTTTTTTTGCCCTACCTAATATATCTATCCAAGAAAGAACTGCCTTTAAATAAATTTGCTAGTTTGTGCAAATTACAGGCAACAAATAGAGTTAAACTTAAGGACATGTACATCAATGATGATGCCTGCCACAACATCACTGGGGCAATTGCACACCCTGAGAAAAATAAAACATCAGATTTAATTGAACAGAATATTGAGCAGGAAATAATTTACATGATGTTTGGATAAAATAACAGAGTAGTCACAATCAAATGCATCGTTAACGAAGATGCACCTGGTGTTTTAAGAGCAATAGATGAAACACTTAACTCTCTCACTACAGGCTCGGTCAAATCAGCTGAGTTCATG
Organism: Limulus polyphemus; assembly: GCF_000517525.1. NCBI lineage: Eukaryota > Metazoa > Arthropoda > Merostomata > Xiphosura > Limulidae > Limulus > Limulus polyphemus. The sequence continues at coordinate 281,663 of NW_013666608.1, read as the reverse complement.
ATCTCAAATTGGCCTATATAGTTTCCATACTATAACTTCTAATATCTTTTGTGTATCTTCTTGAAATTTCACAAGTTTTCAGTAATCATTAAATCACTTGTAGACATATATGGAGTCAAAATATTGACTGTTCTCAAATTTCATTTAAGTAATCTCTAAAACCTCCTATATAAATTTTAAACTTTTTATTATAACATAAAAATACACTTGTTTATCCTAAATAATTTTAAACTCATAACAGTATACATTTCTTTGTACTTAAATTTTGTTGCAAATGATTTGGCAAATGTGTAGCTCATGTTATCCAATGAAATTACATAATGCATGGGCTACTCGAGAGCATACCTTGTGAAAATTTTTTTATTATTAGTACTATTATTTATTTTATCTAATCT
>NW_013666608.1:279905-281216 GCF_000517525.1 Limulus polyphemus | reverse complement strand
AGTACTTATCTGAGTCTTCTTTTTTGATGTCGACAACACTTAACCCTACTTTTTTACATTAATGGTACTACTGCACTAAACAATTTTTTATCTAATCAAATAATGCGCCAAAGAACTCAGAATAATAAAATGCAAAGAGCAGACAATGTCCGATAACTATCAGAATTATTCTGGCTGTCTAACAATGCAACAAGAGTTAAGCTCGTTAATGTATTTCCTTTGGGAATAAAATTTTAAGTGGAAGTGAAATAGACAATTCTCTATAAAAAAACAATGAAATATAATGTCATTTGATAGCTTAAAACCTTGTCTTTCTATTGGTTATAAGAAATTTAGTATTAAACATCAGAGAGAAATATTGGCAGTTTCTGAAGGACAGGATGTGACAGGTTGGTGTGTCAAGAGGGGTCTGATTATCTATTTTATGGCTGTGTAACTAAATAAGATTGAAGGTTATACAAATTATGCTTTGTTTGAGTGATGAAAACATTATAATGAGTAATTTACATTAAATTTTGTGTCAATTCAGGATTTCTTTTTAATATTGCTTTATAAAATTAAGAACTTAAAACTTGTATACTATTAAAATTTAGATTATTAACTACAATTTTTATGTTAAATTCATTCGTATATAATGATAAAAAAGTAGTTTAATTAAATTTTGAATGTAACTCACTAAAACCTTGTTACATGTACAGAAAAAAGATGCCTGTTAACCCTTTCCATGCAAGTACCCTTTTAACTCAGCACAGGCTTGGTCGCAGGGATCGACCTTGTAACCATTTTGTGCCTGTAATAGTTTTCATGCCATAACTTCTAAATTTGTAAGCATATATTCACTAAATTTGGCAGATTATTAGTAAACATTAGAAGGATTTCGTATGCAAAATATCTGATTTTTTATTATGTTTGAAGTTTTTAAGCAATGTTTTTCTCATGCTTTTTTTTTTCTTTTCGAATGTTGACTATCCAACATTCAAAGTAATTTTGATTTTAAGATTAAAAATACTTTTATGCATCAGATAATTATGTAACATTTATTTAGAAAAAAACTTTATCTGTTATTTTCACTAATGTATCTCTGTACGGGTTGGGTTGATTTGACCGACCTCATAACCACCATAAAAATTAGGAAATAAATAAAAATTATGCTTTTTATGTTCTAGAATGACTACAAATTGTAACAAGAAAACACAAATGTTTAGTCTAAGTCATTTAAATCTCATAACATTATGCCCTTTCAGCCGTGGGGGCGTTATAATGTGACGGTCAATCCCACTATTCGTTGGTAAAAGAGTAGCCCAAAAGTTG
>NW_013666608.1:266750-279895 GCF_000517525.1 Limulus polyphemus | reverse complement strand
GATCTTTAAGCTGTTGTTGTTTGTTATTAAGCACAAAGCTACACAAAGGGCTATCTGTGCTCTGTCCACCACAGGTATCAAAACCTAGTTTCTACCAGTATAAGTCCACAGACATACTGCTATGCCACTGCGGAATTGACCGTTCAGCCATGCCTGCTTAACATTATGAAAGTTGCAATGACATGGCAATGTACACTCATGTTACCATATCCATGAATATAAAACTGGCCTTTACAAAGTGACCTGTCTTGGCTGTGTTTTAGTGGACTAGTATTTTGTAAAATACAGTCACATTTCATTTATAATATATTATTACTATTTACAAATAAGTTATTAAATTTCACTTATTTTTCTTAAAACATAGAACAGTAAATAAAGAAGTATAGCACACAATTATCTCTTCTAGTTATGAACTTTGTACTCATTTGCTGCTTGGCATAGGTTGCTAAGCCTCGTCAAATTTTGCACATGGAGGATGTGAAACAACATAATTTTTGTTAGGTTTTATATATACATTTTGAAATAACCAAAATCATAAATACCATAGAATCTCACTATAATTTATAAAGTTTAGTGACTAAGCTGTATTTGAGTCTAAAAAAATATAAAATTTCGAGCCCACTACTTTAATGGAGCTGCTATGATGGGATGGAAGACAGAGGTGGCTGCACACCTAAAGGAGCGAGTACCAAACACAGTTAAAAACGTACCTTATTTAGATACACTGGAAGAAACAACTAAATCAGATTTAAACTGTATTACTATTTTACTAAAAGAAACTGATGGAAATAGGGGAATTTGTTGATGTAAAGCTTGCTCATATCAGTGGACTTAAAAACACCAGGTGGAAACCAAGCATATTTAGGAGTCTGAAAGTGATTTAGAAAAACACTATTATTCATGTGGAAATTCTTGCTAGTAGTCAAGGTACCAGATCAGATGCTGATACATTAACATCAAAACAGCTTATCATTGGGTGAAGAGTACATCAAACCTACCTTGGCTCAAAATTACACTTGAATATTATCAGAAATCCCTACATAAGGTAAATATATGCTCATATTATTAAACTAATGCTAATGTTTTATTTAAAATAATAATCATTGCATTAGGTGTACTTACATACAATGGTGGAATTAGGCTACAACATGTTGTCATTATTATTTTTATTAGTAGAAAGTTATATGTGAAAAAGTAAAGCATATACAGTGTGTACTGTGTGTGCACACCACATTCATACACAGTTTGACTGAAAGATATTTAAATAAAAGCTATTTGCTGTGATATAGATGATGTGATGTTAATGAGAAATTGGTATAACATAAAATTTTAGATAATAACCCATATTTTAATAACATACATGTTTTAAGTTCTTAGTTTTATAAAGCAATATTTAAACAAATCCAGAATTTCTCACAGTGCGACTCATGTGACCATTTTCTCTACTTATCTTCTCATTTTTATTTTATCCACACACACCCCCAAGAAACTAGGAAATTAAACATAAATTACTCACCATAAAATCATCATTGCTCATACAAACCATAATTTCTATAGCCTTCAATTCTGTTTGGTTACAGAGCTATCAAATAGAAAATCAGACCCCTCTTGCTGTACCCACCTGTCACATCCTCTCTTATGTTTAATTATATATCACTTATAACCAATAAGTTTTCATCTATCAAATGATGTATTGTATTACATTGTGTTCTGAACAGATAAGCATCAATTTCACCACGAGTACAACCCTCTTTCCCCATGGGAAACTTAACAACTAGCTTGGATGACTTTGTAACAGCTCTTGTTGCATAGTTAGAAAGCCACAAAAATTTTGAGAGGTAGAGGTAATAGTCTGCTTTTTGCATGTTATTAGTCTGTTCTTTAGTGCATTATTTAATTAAAAATAAATTATTTAATGCACTACTACCATTATTATAAAAAATGTAGGGTTAACTATCATCGAAAATCGACAGCAAGAAAAAAAGAAGATTGGGCAAGTAATTTATTTCTTCTTTTTCATGTTTATTTATTATTTATTATTATAAAATTAACTAAACTGTAAAAATAGATATCTCTTAAGGTTAGTTAAGGTTAGATTAGGTAATATAAACAATAATAAAAATATTTCACGAGGCACTCACATGAGCAGCACGGAGTAGCTCATGGGTAATGTAATTCGATATCGTAACATGAGCTGCATGTTCCGAAGTGATTTACAACTTATAATGGTACGAATAGTGCTTAGACACAGTTCAAAGATCAAAAGGGCAATAAAACAACAAATTTTAATTACAAACAGATGTATGCTGTCACAAGTTTAAAGCTACTTAGGATAAACAAATGTAGTTTCACGCTACATTTGAAGTCATTCTAGAAAGAAAAGGGAGGTAATTTAGATTTATTTAGATTGGGGGGGTACAAGGTCAGTCAAATTGACCAACCAAGTAACACTGGAAATCTGTGCAAAACGTTATATAATTACACTGCTATTTTAAGAATATTTTCAATTAACAGTTGGAAAATAAAAATAAAACAAAACCCAAAACTTAATATCTGAATATAAAATTGTAAGGTATTCCTCTAAACACAAATGACTGGTAATAAAAAGTGCTGTCCACTTACAAGTGTCAAGTGCTACAAGAGAGTCATCAAAAGTTTCTTCTTGCTCTTCTCTTTTTATAGTTGTTGGCGAGCTTTGTAAAAAAGTTAAATTTGTCATAAGTACCTTCTTAATATATATTTGGACACCTTTTGAGAAGTAATAATTATAAATACATAATTAAGTGCTTTTATAAATGCGAATTAGATGATTTTGGTAAGATCATTGTTTACACACAAAAAAAGAGCTTAATTTCAATAATTAAACCAACTTATGCTTTACTAATTTTACAAATAATGCAACACTTTTTGTTAAGCAAAGGTTTTCTCTAGATATAGTGAAGGGTAAGATGAAAAAAGAGATCATGTATGCTGCAAAAAATTAGTAGAAAGTTGATAAAATCTTTCAGCTTATCAGAATAATTCAGTTATTGTTAATTATTTAAAATACTATATGTAATTTCAAATTTCAATAAATGCCTTTAAATTAAGGTAGAATAAAATAAAGGATGTACTTTTTTCTATCAACAGATGTGGATATGAATGAAAACAAATAAGGTAGGGTGGATCTGTGTGTGTGTGTGTATGTATATATATATATATATATATATAGTTGGGGGGGGGGTATTCCACTGGCTTTCACACTAAAGGCAAAACATGAATTTACTAGTAAATAAATTGTAGAAAAGTAATAGAAAAAAGCTAACAGTTATCAACATTGGTATAATGACAGGCAAAAATTCTTAAACTGAAAGGCAAAAAGAGCTGGATTCAAGTGATAAGATAAAACAGAACACACAAATGTGTGTGTGAAAACAAAAACTGTCTTCCTTGTGTTACCAGTCTTGAAGATAAAATATTTATACAAATACACACACATTGAATGATACTACAAGACAGAAATGACATCATACTCTTCATAGCCAGTGGCTAATAAAAGTAGAAAGAGTACCTTCAGCATGCTGCATAAAGCAACAGGCTAAAGTTTGGCCAACATCTGAAGACACGAGTTTTAATTGTGGTAGCATGAATACAAATTACTGATTAATAATAAAAACAGAAATATATAGTAAAACTGACTTCCTTGAGGTGATGTATTAAAACACAAATAAGAACCAAAACCTTAGGTTGCAGTTAATCTAGATATAGCAGGATGAAGTTAAATCAACACCAGTAAGAGATACAACTTTATGTTGCAGTTAACCTAAACATAACAGGAGAAAGTTAAAATAACACCTAAAAGAACTACTAAGTGTTGTTTAAGTCCTGATTCATTTTCATCACAATCTCTATGGTCAATGGCTTACACTCTGGAGAAATAATTCATCATTAAAGTGGCTGATGAATCTTAGCATTCATTTGGCTACAAAAACAGTCAAAAATACTGTCCTTCTGGCCATGTTTCTCTTCCACTAAACCATCCAAGCCACACTTAATAAAAATGTTTGTTTGCCCTTGCCTGACTCTGTCCAAGACAGTTAGAAAGGTAAGAAAGCCCCCCTCCTTTTTTTGCCTTTAAGTGCTATCCATAGTTCCTTTCAGGATAACATGTACAGAACAATGACAGAAAGAAAGAAGAATTAAATACAGTTAAGCACAAATTTTAATGGCATATCTGTTCAGTTCATTTAAACTACATGTTAAACAATGGTTCCAGAAATACCAAGAGCATGAAACTTTTAACAATATCTATTCAATAATATACTTCTTTGAACAGGGAAAATACATGTTTCTTCAACCATTTATGTATTTTACTGATAAAGTGTAGTTCAGTTAGCAGAATAGATGGTGCATACCCATAAAAGATACAATTCAGAGCCCTGCCAGATGACATTCATTGACTTACATTTTTATGTTGGTTGTTATTCTTCTATTTTGACATTTATTTAAAATTAAGTAACATATTTGTGAAAGAAAAAAAGGGTCAAGAAGAGTTAATATACATTTTGTTTCTATCTTTCAGTTAGATGTACTGATAATTAGTTTGTTGAATGATTTTTAACTTTCATAAACATTCACATGTAAATATTTAACCAAGCTCCTTTTTTCACCAGCTACAAAACTACACAACTTTTTCTAGTAACTATTGCAAGAAGTAACACAAGATTAAATGAAGCATATTTTAACCATATTAAATTCAGTTTTTGTTTCTTTCTGGGTACACCAATGCTGTTATATGTAATTAAACATACTAAACTAGTTAAATGTTTTTCTTTCTTTCACTGAAAGTAAATGAGTTAAATAAATAAAAATTACGGATGCTTATATACAGAAAAGTAAATAAGACACCTAGTTTCAAAAGCAAAATGTAATAAAACTTTGTAAACCCCCAGAGAACTGTTTTAAATTCAGTAACAGGGTACAAAACATTTAGTTACATTTACAATAAATTTTAACTAAGTGAACAGCATATGCATTCCCTCCTTTCATTTGAAGAAATATAAAACAAATAAATTACTTTGATACAGGCCTACCCTTATGGCCCATACCTGCGATGGCTGCGCTCATGGGAATGTCTGCGATGCCTATCACGAGAATGAGATCTTGAGCGTGATCGAAAGCGTTGATGGTGAGAACGTGGAGATCTGGATCGACTTCTATTCCTTCATCATGATAAAGAACATATAACAAAATCACAAGAGTAGGTGTCTATTATTATAAATTGTGGCAAGATAGTATACGATATGACTAGGAGGGTCTTCTCTAAAATAAACTGTATATTCAACTGAAAGTAAACTTCTAGGAAATTTATGCCCATTTCAATGTATAATAAATTACTCCGTTCTAAATAAGACCGTTTTAATGACATTACTAAAAAGTTCTGCTTTACTTTAATTAGTAAACTAAATAACTTATTCTGACAAATTGAGCTAAGACAAACCAACACATTTAGAAAACTTGGACATCACTGCACCTCACATTTCTTCATGTTTACACCCACCTTCGAGCACGGGAATGCTTCTTATGACGTTCGTAGGAACGTGATCTTGAGCGAGAATGCCTTCGTTGTCGAGGTGATCGTGATCTTGATCTGTCTCTGTATCTTCAGTAAGACATGTTACACACTACAGATGACTTATTATAATCAGTTTTATATTTCTCATTAAAAGAAATTGTCTTTTGATTGATTTAAGTAATAACAAACTGTTAGTTGTCTCCAAGATAAAACCACATTTTAAATCTTTCAAATTCTGTCAGTTTTTGAAACTATTGTTTGTATGGAGATGACGAACACCAGTGCTAAATTCCTTTTCCAATCATTTCTACTTTCTTTCACTCAAGCAATATCAATTTAAAAATATAATATAAAACTTATGTTTTTAAAAACTTGAAAACAAGTATTTATTCCCATACTATTACATGCACTCAAGTTTTAAACAGAATCCCATGATGCAGCCAACGCACAAAGTTCAGTTTCATGATACTGAGCTGTAATGTTTTTTTTTTTTTTGAAAATTTATCACAGGAGGGAATACACTGACTGACATAGAAAATAAACAACAATTTCCTTTTAATTAAAATTACCATTACCACCTCACCTATGTTTAGCTTCTGGTGATCCAGACCTTTTCCGTTTCTCCCCATGTTTCTGTTCACCTAATATATATTATAAACAGTAACAATAAACCAGAGTTCCATAACTTTTAAGCTCACAAATGCTGTATATAGTTGGTTATGTAGAATTGGTAATAAGTTTTCATTAAAATACTTAAAAAAAAACAATATTTTTGCAAACAACAACTTTCTGCAAGATCTAATCTTGTACAATGATGACAACTTTTTCAACCTGTAACAATTTACTGTTTTATATAAGTAAAAAAATTATAAAAAAATTATTTTTTACTAACAAGTACATACTACTATTTGTAATAGTCTGGCCCATTAAAATTACTGCTAACATATCAGCTCTTTAACAGAGTATAGAAATCTCTATTTCTAAAAAGCATAATGTAAGAGATTAAACAATATCCTGGTTTGACATAGTGTATGTTGTTTGCAAGAACTCACTTACCTGCTTACTACTCTTTGCAAGAAGAATTACACTCAAGTTGCATTCTAATTTAATTAAACTAAATCCTTTACATTGACTGAAAAAAGCAAGAATTACCTGTATATTACTTCAAATCAAGTTTTCATTTTAATCTAATGAAAATTACATTATATTTAATCACAGTTAAAACAAAATAGATATATTGTAAATATGAATATCTTACAAAACAGCAATATACTACAGATGTATACAACCTGACAGTTAATTTTTTACCTGCCAACGATAACATCAATTTGCTCTTTTAAATTTAATATGCTGAATATGAAAATAATGATGTCAGATTAACACTGTTACACTCCTAAATGTGTGATTTCACTAGTGTAATTACAAATGCAATACCTAAATCAAAGTTCAGAACCTTAAAAGCCTATATTTCACACTTCTCTGTTAGCTTCAAAATAAACCAAAATATAACAAAAACCTTTCTTTTTACTTTAAAGAGAGCAGCTCATGAACATTTATTTTTGTTATAACTTTTGAAATTTACTACTTAAATTTAGGTGTCATTTCAAGTTTTAACTATTTCTAAAAGCAAACCACAAAACTACAAATCACCTGATAAACTTAATGAATGCATTTCTAATAGTTCTATCTTCAATATCTACAATTCTTAAAACTTTATAACTTATTTATGTCCCTGAAGAAAAAAGAAAATGAAGTTTACAAATTATACTGAAGTAAAACATTCCTATACACTACGTAATGAAAATCAAATTTCAAAGGCACTACGCAGCCTATTAATAAATATTATTAGTAAATAAACACCCTCAAGAATGCAAATTACTCACCATGATGTTATTTGTAAAGAACCATAGCTCTTACAATTACAAGTATAGCTCAGTAATGATCAAAGAATACAAACAGTTATGCTATGAACAAAAGGTTTCTAGAAATTAACTGTATTTTCACGAGATCACATAGCTCAGTAATAAGATGGTGGTCAAAGTCCACAAAAAACTGCCATATCACTTACAATACATTTTCCAATGTCCTTATCCAATGTTTTCACAAGGAGTGGGGTGCAAAATCACAGATCAAGATTTCATATTTGCTAAATATGACATGTAATTCTGTTTCTGATTCAGCTATTAAATATTAATAACAATTTTGCACTCTTTTAATTCATGCTTGTTAATTTTATTAAAAAAATCATTCTTTCTGGAGTGGCTGTCTATTTACTTAATGATAAGCTATGTATATTATCCCATAAGCACGAAGTCATTGCAGAACCTTAGTGTTCCCCTGTCAGATGACCAATCACTTCAAAAATTGTATTAGTCTGTCCTTCCGCAACTGCTCTATCTCATAACAACTCAAATGAAGCCTGAATGGCAGTTGTTTTATTGGACTCACATTACTTGTGTCTATTAGATGACATGTTCATCTTACAAATGACTATCTGGTCCTACAAATACATCAGTGAATGCTAAGAAAAATGCACACTGGGTTTTTGTTCTTTGTTAGTTTACGCTTAGTAGCACAGTTCTAAGGAAGTTATGCATTCTCTTTGTACACAGTAAAGTTGCAGTAATGCCAGCTACATGGATGGTCTTTATCATTTTTACTTCTGTTACAATTCCACCTGGAAGGTAGACAGCCAAATGTCAATAATTATAATCAGCACCACCACACCACTATCACTTGGAGAGAAACAACTGTGTTTCATGCATCAGTTCTGCCACCACAGTAGATGACAACAACATGTTACACTAGGCATTAGCACTCAACAGAATACCACTTGCAGGTATGGTCAGTACAGGATGATCTTCGAACAAATCTGCAGTTCACCTGCTACACAAGAAACATTGGCTAGTATCTTTCATATCAATTCTTCTAAGAGCTTATGAGTAAAAGTAAAGAAAATATTATGATCTATCAACCACACTACATATGCATGTTCTGACGAGGCCTTATTCCCAATACTAGGGCTCATCAGTCTGGTTGAGATACGACAGATATAGTAGTGGTGTAGGCATTATTTATATCATCATTTTCATTAACACTGACTGTTATGGTGTGGACTATTGTATTTAAGCCACTTCATCCCAAAGTTATTAATGCCTAAAATAAAATCAAAGACAGCTACTTGTTCAATGAGCAAGAGTGCTAAGACAAAGTTTGGGAAGTGTCTCTCTCCATCCACATCAAGCTTTTCACCATTTCAAAGAATATGAAGTTTACATTAATGTGATGAAGCAGTGGCTTCAATTGAAATGACCGATTCACAAGAAGAATAACTAAGGTACAAGTTGCTTCAGTGAAACTAGAAACTCAATGCCATGACCTTCTCCAAACAAGCTACTATTTATAGAAGTCCTCTCCAGTATATTAGAAAAGATCTTGAACTTCGAAGATTTCAATGGGGATTTCGGCAAAACATTTATTACAACAGCTGAGTAAGTTAACCCAACTGAATATTTTAATTAACTGGAGTAACAATTGGGTAATACCAAAATTCATCAAAGTCACGTGTAGTGAAAAAGGAAGGCTCATATCTTCTGAAAAAAACTAAAACTATTAAAGATCAAGAAAAAGGAAAAAAAAGAAGTGAAATTTCCAAACTAGCAGCTACTGTCTATACAAGTCACCTCCAGTACATTAGGGAAGATCCGGAATTTGATTAAGATTTCAGTAGTCTTTGGTATGAAAGTTACTGTTGGAGTAGAATTAAAAAATAAATTGAACAATATAGTAAACAGTTGTATATTAAGTTTAAATCTTTATACAAACCTAAGAAAAATTAAACTTCTGAAGTACTGCTACTATCTAACCCATAAGTTGTTAATAAATCTGATGTTAACCTTACATATATGCAAATGAATGTACTAAGTTTAGGCTTAAATTTCACTGCAACTCCACAGATTATACCCATTAAAGTTGTGGTAATTAATATTGAATCTAACATTGCACATATTAAACTTAGTAAAATAAAAACTATTACCAGAAATCAATGTCACGATACAGTGTCTAAATGAAATGTTAAAATGAATAGTAATTTGACAAAAGAAAAATTAGCTTTACGGTCCTCAAAAAACAACAATATTGTTGTTACACAAGCTGATAAAGAAGGGAGTTTTATGGTGATTATATTTCCAGTGTAGATCAGTTGTTAGATTATAATTCTTATATTCCCCTTAAAAGAGATCCAACAATAAAATTTCATAACTTAATAAAAAAACATGTTGATCAATGTATAACTTTGTCACCTGAACAAAAATGAACCCAATTCCAATTCATAAATTAAATAACAGCTTCAGGTCTATTGTATCTAGTATAGGTACCTCATCTCAGTATGTTACAAAGAACAATGCTAAAAGATTTTCGTATTTCAGTAATAAGAATAAATATACAATTAGAAATTCTGCTGAATTTGTTGAAAAAATTAAGGATATTAATTTAGATCCTTCTGACAAATTGATATCATTTAATATAGTTTATTTACTTACTAAAGTCCCAGTAGAAGATGCTATTAATTGTTTTCATGATAGATTAATTCAAGCTTCTATTTCCCTGGTTAAAATTGTTGACATTATTAATATACTCTGAGTATGTGCTGAATATTTTTTTTGCAAGTTAAGGAGAAATATTATGAAAAAAATATTGGATTAGCCATGGGTTCTCCTTTTTCTCCACTCTTATGTGATCTTTTTGTGAACAATGTTGAACACATTGCTCTTGATAATAAAATTTTAAAACCTAATTGTTGGATTAGATTTGTTGATGACACCTTCTTGGTTTGGAGATACCGAATTATAAATATTTACTATTTACCTAAATAACGTTGATCCCTCTAAAGCTATCCAGCTTACATATGTAACTGAACAAGATAATTGTTTATCTTTCTTAGACATACATGTAAAAAGAAATAATAATGGAACTATTTCTACAACTGTTTACCGAAAACCTTACTCAGTTTCCATGCCGCCACATCAAAGATCATGTCACTCATTTTCTCAAAAGTTAGTAGCTTTTCATACGTATATAAACAGAGCATTTAAAATTTGTTCCAATCCCAATGATTTAAAAAAATGAATTACATTATATAAAAGTCACTGCTAATGATAGAGGTTATACTGTTGATATAATTGAACGTTTCATACAAAGAAAATACAATTCAAATTTAACTAAGTAATGCACTAGGTTAAACAGAATTTATGATAAGAAAAGAAATAATATAGATACTAACATACGTAAACGTGTATAACTAGTCAAGTTGCCAATGTATTTAGAAAACAATTTTTTTCCCATTTTTAATACTTCCTAGCAGTAAAAGATAGATTTTCTATGAAAAAATGGTATGTATAAAATTATATGTGAATGTAACAAAACATATATTGGCCGAACTAAAGGTAATTTGAAATACCGCATTAATATGTTAATTTCCCCACTGGCTGAACACATTGCAGAAACAGGCCAATCAATACAGTGGCGTACAGCAATAATTTTAAATGAATCCAATACAGTAAACAAGTTTCATATCGGAGAAAACCTTCTTCGGTAAGTTCGTGTCATTTCAGCAAAGCCCCTTTAAATTTATCATAGTCCATGATATCTTCTGACATCATGCCTACATATACTTGTAGGCCTTCTCCTCTGAGAAGTGGGCTGAGACAGACTGCCAAGTCACCTTTGTCCCAGTTCTGACTTTGATCGAATCTTTCATATCTCTCCAGGAAAGCATCCATGACATCTTTATGTTCATCAAATTTTGGCAACTTGGGTTGGCTGGCCCCGACTCCATTTTCATTCTTGGGTCCTTCTTCCTTTGGTTGGGTGAGCTTTGCTATCTCAATTTGTTCTCTTATTCTAGTCTCTCCTCTCTCTTTTCTTCTTTCTCAACTTGTGCTTTCATTCTCTCTCTCTAACTATTTCCAATCTTTCTTTTCTCTCCTTTCAGTCTTTTTTCCTCTCTTCTCTGTTGCTGCTCTTCTCTCTATAATTCTTGTTGTTGTTTAACAAACTCTCCTAGTTCACTGTCTTTTAATCCAAGATAATATCTTCTTTCTATCCATTTATCAAAATCTGTCATGGTTATATAGCATGATTGTAATCTCAACACTATTTCCAATCTTTCCTTTCAATCTTTCTTCCTCTCTTCTCTGTTGCCACTCTACTCTCTCTAGTTCTTGTTGTTGTTTAACAAACTCTCCTAGTTCACTGTCTTTTAATCCAAAATGCTCACCTCTTTCTATCAATTTATCAAAATTTGACATGTTTATATAGCATGATTGTAATCTCAACACTATTTTTGCAATACTACTACAGTCGTGTATATATGTATATATATATATAGGCCTACATATTTCTACTGTCATTCACATTTTCTTCCACCGCCATTTACCACTGTATAATTCTGGTTGGCTTGCCAAATGTAAGAAACTTGCTTTTTAGTAGTATATATAGTAATGTAAATATATGAATGTAATGGGCTAAAAATTCTTCTACAGTAAGTGTCTGTGACTTGGTGGTGGTAAATTCGACAACAAACAAACAGCACACACACTCCAATTGTTTCAAATAATATATATATATATATATATTTGAAACAAGTTAAACGTATGTACAAATTTCTTTACACTATGGAGATCATAGTTGTATCTTATACATTATCCAGTTCCCCTCTTCTTTTCAAAAGATGTATCCTGAACTTCCAATAATCGTCTGCCTTTTTGTCAAAGTCCACACAGAGGCAGGTTCGATTAGTTTAGAACACCCTTTGACAAGACAAATTATTCTCCTTATCTCTTTCAAACTGTTAATCTCACTCTAACATATCAATCATTAGGCCATTCACTCCCATGATGGTTAACTTTACATTTTTTAACTTTTCTCTGACCGAACTTCTCTTTCACATGGCTTTACTTTTACTCTGTTTACGCTCATCTGGTCACAGCTATTTATGCATCTGTCACTTAGGCCTTCTAAAAATCTCCATAGCCTCAACATCAATGAATTAAAAATACAAAATTAATTAATTAATAATACTACCTACACTAAACAGTTTTATATCTGACATACTTCAATGCTAGGGTTAAAACCATGTAATGTTCTGACAATGATAATATACCTTGACCAAAAATATATATTCTGTACAATTTTTATTAATTATTCAGTGTAAAACTGTAAAATTTAGCATCATAAGAAGCACTGCCATATGAACAAGTACATGAGTTGTAGTATCACTGTTAAATAATATTTGTTGAGAATATAGGAGAAAATTGTTGATTAACTCTTTCAGAACAGGCTCAGTCCCTGAGACCAACCTCGTGACTATTTTGTGCTTGTTACAGTTTTCATGCTATAACTTCTAAATTAGTAAGCGAATGTTAATGAAATTTGGCAGCTTATCAGTAAACATTAAAATACTTTCATATGCAGAATATCAAATATTTTTATTAAGTCTTTAAGGGCTGTAAAGTAATGTTTTTCTCATGCCTTTTTCTTTTTGCATATTGCCTATCATGCAAAGTAATATTCATTTTAAGATTAAAAATAC
>NW_013666608.1:261222-266473 GCF_000517525.1 Limulus polyphemus | reverse complement strand
CTAAATAGACTTAAATCTCATAATGGGATCTAACAAAAAAAAAAATAATACAAAATGGCTATTTCAGGCCAAAATACAGAGATATAGATAAAGCTTTCAAGATATAAGGATAAAAAGAAAATACAGGGCTAGTGGGAGAATTGTTGCATGCATCTCAGTGCACCAAAGGGTATCTTAAGTATTTCAGAATTTTTGCATTTTGTTATATTAATGCAAAACAGCATTATTTAGCTTAAAAACAAGTAAAATGCTGAATTACATCATTTTCTTACACAATTCTTAGAGTAAACAATATGTTCTAATAATTTCACATCTTGCCAAACTACTTGTTTCATTGGGGAAAAATTACCACATATTCTACAAATTATTATTCTTATGAGTGATTTCTCTTTCATCAAATAGTGAGAGTAGAGAAAAAAATAAAATTATCACATTGTCAACAAAAAACAAGGTTTTGTGTAAGTGTATCATATATGTAGAATCCTTCAAAAATTAATATCAGTAAAAATAATATATGTTATTAATTTTACCTTCTTCCATGGGTTCCTGTTTGATATCTTTAAATCCTGCATCACCTTTCTGATTATCTTCTGGAGTTTCTTGTTTAATTTCAGTATCTTCTGGTTCTTCCTATGAGATCATGCCATGATATAAAATATTTTCAATGAATTAATAGTAACCACCATAAAAAATTTGGAAATAAATATAAATTATGCCTCTTTCGTTCAAGAATGACTACAAATTATAACATGAAAACATAAATGTTTAGACTAAATAGCCTAAATCTCATAACATTATACATTTGTATATATTTATTATTTTTATTATATTGACCTTTCAGTCATGCCTGGCTAATACAGAAGTTACAATGATGTGGCACATATGCACTCATGTTACCATATCCAATAATATAAAACTGACCTTTAGTCTTTACAAAGTGACCTGTCTTGACTGTGTTTTAGTGGATTAGAACTTTGTAAAATACAGCCACATTTCAATTATTATACATTATATATGTACATAGATTATTACTATTTACAAACAAGTTCTTAAACTTCTTTTCTTTAAAACATAGAACAGTAAATGAAGACGTAAAGCAAACAATTAAAACAATTATGTCTTCTTATTGCGACCTTTGTACTCGATTGCTGCTTCTCGTAGCTAGCTAAGCCTTAAGAAATTTTAGATGTGGAGGATGTGAAACGAAATAATTTTTGGGGTTTTTATATATATATATATATATATATTAGAATAACTAAAAAACCATAAATTACTATATCCATGCCATAGAATTCCATTATAATTTATCAAGTTTAGTAACTAAGCTGTATTTGGGTCTAAAAAAATATGAAATTTCAGAGTCTAAAGACTCAACTTACCAGCAAGAAGGTTTGACCAAAACGAAAGAGATGACACCTTTATATTTGAAAGTGGCTGAGAAAGTCACTCGGGTACCTTCTGAGCTTTTGATTTATTATTCACATGTCATATACAGAAGTAAGTGTATAGCCAGGCCACTGTGTTTGATTCAGTACATGAGCAATATCTCAGCAAATAGAAAGTTCTCACTTTCAAATGCTGGTAGTTGTGTATATTTATGTAGTTTTACTCTCCAGCAACTCAAGTTCTTTTGAACTTCTGGGTTAACTTTCATTTCTGCAGACACTGTTTGGCTTTTGGCTGTAATTTAATTAAGTAGTTGTTTAAGTTCACCAGTGAGTAAATTGTGTATAAGGTGCTTCTTAGGATAGTGGAGCATAGGTTTATATTTAAAGTATAGATTTTGCAGAGGCTAAAACAAGAGTTAACTTGTGTTACATTTTTACTTGGAAACACTCTTTCAGTGATTCTCTTTTATATGCTAGCTTAAATTACAGGGGGAAGAACATACACAAGGAATAGCATATTATTTAATGGAATCTTCATCATCCCTTGCTAGTCTCACACCCTTTTCTGTCACACATAAAAACACATGGTCACTTGCCTACCATACACTGTATTGCTACAGTGTTGACTTGTACTGTATGATAGAACATTGTAAACTGTGAAGATTTTCTTTAAATATTTGTTCCTTGTATAAATCTACCTTCTGTCTTTTTTTTTTGTGGCCCAACCCTTTCATCCAGAGGAAAACACATCTGCATAGAAAATCCACAAACCTACTCTTTTTGTTTTGCCAGAAATCCTCAATATTCCAAACTAATTTGCATTGTTCTACCTTAAAAAAAGTATCAATTTTTCTTTTAGTTTCCACTTTATAGTACATTCTGACACTAATTGTTCTCCTCAGAAGAAAACTCTTTGGAACATTTAAATTTTAGTTTCAAAATTAATCTTTTTTAAACCTGACATTTACAAAAAAAAACAACAGTATTTTTGATATACTGGTACTTAATAATAAAAAGCCATTGTAAATATAGAACAAATCCCAAATATAACCAAAAATAAATATAATCCCAAATATGAAGTCTACTGTGATGTTTCATCACATTTTAACTCTTTAGTACTTTGAATAATTTAAAATATATTATTCTTGAAGATAGCTATAGAAATTTTTCAATCATTATTTCAAAATAAGCAATCTAAAAAAATTATGAAAACATGGAGTTATGCTACCTAAAAATTCTTACCTTGATAACAGGTTGTTCACTTTCAAGTTGGGGGGCATTTTGGTTATCTGATTGTTCTGTTTCTTGTTTTTCCTAACCGTGCAACAAGATGAATAACTATCACATCATGCATTACTTTTCTTGCCAATTGTAAAATCACACAGCAAAAAAAAAATACCTTAATAATAAAATAAACCTAACAGCTACAATACAATACTGCATATAACCTTCACCCTAAAATTATAAAGCAAACTAATAAAATATTGCAACAAATAAACATGATCAAATGCAATAAGAAGCAAATTTCCATTAAATTGAAGCTACTTGCCATTATACTACAGTGATGAAAATAAATAAAATAATTATAATGATTATTAAGGAAACAAACCCAAAAGAACAAAAGTTATTATTTTCCTATATTGAAAATATATTTCTTATAGGTACTTGTCTCCTCTCGCATGTATAGCTATTTTCATTCAGTGCTGCCCCCTCCATATGCAGAAATTTTTCATATGCCACAAGCCTTGAACTCCCATGTACCACATGATCAAAGTGGTTCATCTCTAGTGCTAAAAACTGGTAAAGGAAGGGAGGGTGCAGGATGAGAAACAGTTATGGGAGAAGGCACAGGATCAGAATAAGAAAAACATGCAACAATTCCACCTTAAGAATATCTCCAAAAACAAACCAATGGAGAAAAAAAGCCACCCAAAAAGTAACAAAAATAAGTGGAAGGCAGACAAAACAGCAACAAGACAGCATCCCTCCCAACAGCAAAGAAACCACCTGATCATCATGTCAAAGTGGAGGTAATGAGGAAACGGGTATCCCCCCAAAATCCCTCAGTGGATTGGTAGAGTGTCTTAGAAGGGAGTGTATGGTAGACAAGTACCAAAAGAGTAGTAAGGGTAAAATGAAGGCAGGAAAATTGGGCATGGGAGAAACAGATAGAATTGTCAGGATCAGCCACTCACACTGGCAAAAGTGACTTCAACTGATAGAAGTTGAGAAATGGTTGATAAGCATAATGATAAGCCAAAGCATAATGATCAAAAGCCCATAAAGGGCGAAGAATGATAGCACCAGCTCTCAACCATGAAATGAAATGCTCAGCATGAACAATAATATCAGGAGAAGGAGAGAAAAACAGGTACTCTGAGGGCGAAGTATCATGTAACAAGAAAGGAGCAGTATCACAGGAAATCGATGAAATTGATAAAATGGTACACACCTAAAAAATCATATCCAAAAAAGCTGAGTTGGGCTTGGCAGATTTTGCAGGAAAGGTATGGTATAGTTTGATGGAGAAAAAATGAAGTAAAAATTCTCCTCATTGTTAATAGTCTCATACAATTCTAGAGAAATCCAAACATTGTTGGAAAAAGAGGTTGACTCATATAATGATCAATCATCCAACCTGAAGCCTGTGTAATAACACTTGAAGTAGTGGTAAGAATATCAGAAGTTGTAACATGAACTTCAGAATTCATCTTAAACTGGGAAGAATTCGAAAAAGAGAGAAAAAAAAAGAAGATAAACAAAGGTAAGTTACTGAGGCAAAATAATACAGAAAATCAACTGTAGGAAAAGAATAATTAAGTTAAATAATGCAAAAAATAAATGAACACTTGAAGAGAGCACAATTGAAAAACCTCTGCACTAGATCACTGTCTAACCAGAAGTGATAGTTCAGTTCAAATAGAGGGAGTCATGTGCATCAGGAGGGTGTCACACATCTAATGGTGGAGGGTTGTCGTATGATGAATTACATGCAAGATGCAGTGAACCACATTCATCATGGGGTACGTAGGATTTTGAGGGTTGTGGAATGTGAACAAAAATTTGCTTATAGAGGGTAGCAGTGAACAAGAATAGCTATACTTATGAGATGGGGTAATGTACCATATCAGAATTTTCTATATCACAGGCAAAAAGTATTTTCTTCACAAAAACCAGCTACACAGCAAACAAAGTTGTAAAGCTTTGAAAGAAAATGTAAGAAATCACAAATCTGAAATATTTCACAGCAAGCCACTCAAACTTGAAAAATAGTAAAAAGTGTCACACTTTGAATAAACATTTAAGAAAACATTATATGGCAAAAATTAATATGCTTTTGCTATGATGTAAAGCTCACACCACTACAACCCGCAGCATGTTCTGTGAAGGCAATATCCCATTCTTGAATGTGTTTTAGGGTCATTTACCAGACTAACACTTATAAATCATTGAGATATTAAAGATAAACTGTCTTGATGGATCCATCATATTGAGCTAGTGTCCACATCTGTCTATTGGCAACCTTGACAGATTCAACCTAATTATCACATTAATTTATACTCTCACATTATTAGATATACACAACTGTTCATTTTAAGTTTATATGAGAGCATTATTTGTTTACATAGTACAAACGTTAAAGTAAGTTATTTTTAGAAGTGATAGTTCTGGCATTTTTGCTTAAGTAACTGTTTACGATTCACTGTTGTGTAGTTCAATTGTTGTGAATTGATGTCATCTTACTCAAATCTTATTAATATTTCTTGATGCTATAACCAAGTATTGTTGCATCATATAATATCTAGTGGTGTGTATGAAATTCTAGATACTGTTGAGAGTTTATATGCGTGCGTCTCTCTCTC
>NW_013666608.1:229667-260299 GCF_000517525.1 Limulus polyphemus | reverse complement strand
TCTAGTTTTACACTGCTAAATTAGGGACGGCTAGCGCAGATAGTCCTCGTATAGCTTTGCGAGAAATTCAAAACAAACAAACAGTACAGTACAACTTTAATACTAAAAATGATAATAACGTTTGGTTACTGATCACGCTGGTCCTCTTTTCAATCTGCTATTTTTTAAATAAGTTATTTTTATTCGTTTAATTGAAAATTCACAATGAAAAAAAATTCTCCAGCCGCAACTTTTCAACACGAATAGAGGTATTTATTTACTAAATGTATTACAAGATACACGTACTTACCAATAATATCTAATAAAAGTATTATTCCAAGAGCTGTCGTGCTTATCATATACTTGCACAGTAAGTCAAGACTGCGTATTTATTGTATGAGCGAATATTGTAAACACACTTGTAACTTTTTATAATTAAAGAATATAGCAGTTTTTATCGGTAAGACATTATAAATTGTATGGTATAGCTAACTATTTTTCTAAAACTGATATCAAATATGACTCCAATAGCCTCATTTCTTTATAAGCATTTTAAAATCAGTAACAAACATCTGTTTTTGTTACATTCTCGCATTTCGGGTTTGAAACTAAAACAATATTTAATAAAATATAACTCTAAACAACTTAGCAGAACACTGGAGAGATTTTCTTGTATTAGCCTGATTACATGACAAAGTTGCCTTTTAGGTCGTCGTTTCCGTTCCATTTAACCAATCATTTACTCTAGTGATTTAAACAAATAAATTAGATCAAATTTCAGCAATCTTTATTGTTGTACATTATTAATATTCTATTCATATAATTTCAATCTAGTCAAGCGTTGGTTTACATTGTTGAAATGTTAAACCTCATTGGTCATGAAAGATTGTGATCTAGGTTTAATTGTTCGCTAGTGCAACTGATCTTGGTATCTAGAGTATTTCCACCCCTGGAACTGGTTGATTCCGCTAACTTTCTAATAGCTCTACTTTATAGTTCCAACACAAGTAATAACTCAAGTATATCACCTTGATGGACAGAATTAGAACATTTTCTCAGTTAGTAGTAGTGAGCCTTTGAACCATAGCTAATCAGATATCCACCCCTTAGACTATTAAAGCATTGAACATTTCTTAAAATCCACCAAATCTTTGGCTCTCACGTCTTTTTGTAATCATAGTGTGTGCAAAACATTCGTCAAGAAATCCTTCTCTGGATACTGTCTCAGGTAGGACATTGTGTGCCCCTTGTTCAGTTCAAGTTGTAAAATAACTGAATGATGTATTATACCTGCCGTGTGTTTCGACTTGTCTAGTGAAGCAATGTCATTAATATTAAAGATATTTTATTCGCACAGAGCATCGATATCTGGTTAGATTTAGTTTCTCATAATGAGGATATAACGTACTGCAAAGTGATAGGAAAATAATTTTAGTTTGTCATAATTAATGCATAATGCATTGCTGACATGAATTGCAAAAGCTTTATCGTTATCAGTTACAAGAATAAATCTAATTTTAGCATTTTTTTAAATAAGCAAATATTAAAAGATGGCAGAATTACAAAAATGTTCAGTTAGTAAGCTTTAGACCAATTATTTATAAGGCCCTTGCTCCCTGTGGGCTCAGCAACAAGCCCGAGGACCTTTTGCGATAAAAGTCAGGTTTTAATGCCCGCTGAAGGCAGAGTATAGATAGCTCATTGTGTATCTTTGCGCTTAACAACAAATAAACGTAATGATCTTTAAAAATATAGTCTTCTCATTTTTTTGATAAAAACATTCAGTAATATCCATTAGTTACCAGTGCCATGTTTGAAAACATAGAAGCATATTGCTTTGATATGTTTTTAGAAAAGTTACAAAAAATATTATTTTTTGTTATATCGTTCACTACTTTTTTCGTACAGAGTTTTTACAATAGTAGTAGTTATCAAACCAATTGTCAGAGGTGCATCATATAACAAAATGGGTTTTTTAAAACACTGATATCAAACTCTTTATCGTAAATGTATTTTTCTTGTCAAATTTCCATTCAACATGACGTGAGTGATTGTTGGTGAAATATACTGGAAATGTGGGTGATGTTAGTGAAATATACTGGGAATGTGGGTGATTGTTATTGAGATATACTATAAATGTGGGAGATGTTAGTGAAATATACTGGGAATGTGGGTGATTGCTATTGAGATATACTATAAATGTGGGTGATGTTAGTGAAATATACTGAGAATGTGGGTGATTGTTATTGAGATATACTATAAATACCGAAAATGTGGATGGTTGTCATTAGCTAATAATGGCAAAATTAAATGTCCAATTATTAGCTATTCTTGAAAGAGTAATCCTTTTTAAATAATTGGTAAAGAGGGTTGAAGACGTAATTAATAAATGCATAAAATGCTTAACAACTGGAAATGTTGGTGACTGTTACTGAAGAACAAATAGGTCCTGTCTTGTCTGGCAAGTTATTAACGTTCTTTATTAAGCTATAAAATATAGTGGTTATTCCCCAAGATGGATGGAGTTTCTGAAACATAACTGTTATACCATAAGAAGGAATAAATACTTAACATAGCTATTATCTCACTAAGAAGAAATGGGCCTCTAAATTGTAGTGGCTATCCTCAAGAATACAAGACTTTTGTAAGTATTATATGTGCTTGAGATACAGAACGTATTAATACTATAGATCTGTCTGAGAACGATATCTTTTACTTCGAGACCTTAGGACCTTTACCAGCCTACCCTCAAACTGAAATTCTTTTAGGCAGGATTTGAATTATTTAATCTACGAGATCTTGGGCGTGGTCAAATACATCAATTGAAAGGGTTTAAACTGTAATTAGATCTCAAATAAGTCAAGAAAGGACGGAGCTATGAGCTAAACGTTTGTATTTGAAAAAACAAACAAACTCAGAGCCGTTCTATGAGCCACTATGCCACGGCTAAAAAGTTGTTTGCTTTCACGACAAGCGTTGGTGCTGCAAAAATATAAGTACGTTTGATGATCTTTAAAACGAAGAATCTCGCTACATTTAAAAAAGACTTTTTAACATTACAACTGATATAAATATCTCAACATTGTACAACTATTTCTTGTCAGAGGGTATGTCGACACACTGGCAGATAAAAGAGGCTATCATTTTCTCCGGAATCTGTGTTGCTACATTTTATATTTAGTTTCGTATCAAGCATACTTAAACATGTACAACAGCATTTCCTGTAAATAAATAATGGCTACAGTCTATTCTATTTTTAATATACGTAACGCTAACAGCCTTTGTATATATTGTATTCTCTCGCACATTAACTATTTTCAGCACTATCTTCTACAGTGTTCACCTATATCTATAGTTGCAGGATCTTCACATTACCAATTAGATAATGTGGTAATCAGAATTTTTGTGGATGTTTGGTTTTAGTGAAATATATTTACCTATTAAGAACATAACACGTTGTTGCGGGGAGTCAGTTCTCGGAAGCAGTAACAACGGCTTAGCTATTCTACAGATTAGCTAATATTATATTCACTTAGTAAACATCACAATCATATCACTTGTTAATCTTTTACGCATTTCATAACGTATGTTAAGCGTAAAAATTGATTAAGTTAGTAATTAAATACCGATTACAATGAATCTGAATGACAAATATATCTTTATAAATAAAATCATTCTCTTTATTCTCTAAACCAGTCTTCTTTTCAACAGTTATCTAATTTTCATACGTTCAACTCAATGGTAATCAGAAATATAAACATGTTTATTCCCTAGGATGTATTTTATCGTTGGAAGAGTTTTACCCCTGGTGGCCTTTTTTACTGCATTGTCATCCACTGTTTTTAGTGAAAAGATAGAGAAGCCAAACACCGGACTAGAAAGACAGGTCACCACTGTTGGAACATTTGGAACATCTGCTATCAGCTCTGTACTTGTTCCAATACTTATTCTAATTGGCCTTGCAGTTATTGTACTCATCGTTATTCCGATTATTGGAGCTATTATTTCTGCTTATTCCGCAGCACTGGGCTTCGGGGGTGCAGCAGCTCTAGGGTCAGTGTATGGCCCTGGGTTTGGAGGAACTGGCGGATTCTATCCTGGACCTCTAATAAAGAAAAGATCCGAACCCGAACCTAATTCACTGCTAGTTGAAGAAAGACTTTTGGAGCTTTTAACAGAGGTGGATAACGCAATCCACTGGGTGACAAAGGAGTACCGTTCTTAAGCCTAAAATTTGTAGGAGCCATAAAAAAATAAAAGTTTGGTTCATCGCGTTCGAAGGATACTTTGAAATAAGTAAAAGAGCTCTTTCACTAAAATATTGTTATAAATTCTTTGGTTCTGCGTTTACCTTCCTTCAATTATAAATGAGTAATAATGTGCATAAATCCATTGTTTACCGGTATATGATGTAATGTAATTTTAATACCAAGAATCTTGGGAACATTTTAAGGACCTCTAAGTTATTAGTACAACCCTTACCTACTATGATAAATTGCTTATTGTTACACTGTAAAATGTGGTATGTATAGATACATATTTATATAATCACAACAATACTTTAACTCTTCTGCCTTTTATCTTCTTTATTTTGTGACTTCAAAGGTCAGTCCTCAGAACGTAGTTTTTAAAGAGAACGTGAGGTTAATGGTTTGAGTAGTGTTTAGCTTGTAGCGCTAAGTGTTGGTCGAATTGGAGCAGTTTATAACATTGTTGTTTCTAGTTTCTGTTAGCAAAATCATAGAGTTAATTAATAAAGATGCAAATAATGTCCTCGAGTTGAAGTATAAAAACAGGGATCTCTGATATAAAAATACTGTGAACAGTCATTTCTGGTCGGACAGCTGATTGGCACTCAAGTATTTTGTCAGTGTTGTTCAATTATTTCCATTCTATAAGGAGAAGAACTCTATCCCTAGTGGATTTTTCTTCCATGGTCCTACTAGTGTGTATCCGTGTCGAGAGAAGGATATGAAACACATTCCTATCAAATTTATATTGGCACTCAAGTATTTTGTCAGTGTTGTTCAATTATTTCCATTCTATAAGGAGAAGAACTCTAGCCCTAGTGGATTTTTCTTCCATGGTCCTACTAGTGTGTATCCGTGTCGAGAGAAGGATATGAAACACATTCCTATCAAATTTATATGCAAATGATATAAAGAAATTACTTAATGTTTTATGTTATTTATATGAACGTGTTTATTAATATAACGTTTAATTATGCGTATATTTTGTTTTGACATATAAAGCGCACGTATATGAACGTAGAAACTGAGGGCGGGGCGACAGCAGATACATTTCAGAGTAAGATATTAAAGTGCTATGCATAATCTGATATTTGGTTTAAATAAATCTGTGATAATCAATAACCGAGTTCAGGGTACAACACGACGCCATTCTATAGTTAAAATACTTTGCATTAGAAATGTATAACACTGATAATCACCATATTGCCCCCCAGTGGCTCAGCGGTAAGTCTGGAGGTTTATATAATGCTAAGAACCAGTTTTCGATACGTGTTGTGGGCGCAGAACAAATCATTGTGTAACTCTGTGCTTGCTCTTCTGTCAATGATGTATAAATATTCCATTCGTTTTATATGTCAAAACTCCTGCACTACAGTTTTCATATGTCCACGTTAGTGCACACGTGTTCCATATCAACGTTCGGATTTATTTCTTACTATTTTAGAGATGTACAGTGCTTGTTGCGATTTTTGCATGTATATGTTAGTTAAAATATTATATATATGAAGTTGACGGTATATATATATATATTTACACACATAAATCATTTACTTTTTTTATCCTGAGTAAACGTTTCAACGAATTATCCCTTTATAATGCTTTGAGATATCTTGATAATAGAAATAAAAACTGACAAATTTATCTTTAATAATTTCCTAAACCTTTGTAATTA
Organism: Limulus polyphemus; assembly: GCF_000517525.1. Lineage (NCBI taxonomy): Eukaryota > Metazoa > Arthropoda > Merostomata > Xiphosura > Limulidae > Limulus > Limulus polyphemus. The sequence goes on along the minus strand of NW_013666608.1, from coordinate 254,398 downwards.
CGTGTTGAAGGAAAACGTTTGTGGAGTTTCTGGTAAATTAAAAAGTTGAGTTTTAAAACAGATATCAAAATTCGAGAATGTTTGGTTACTTCACGTGAAGGCGTTGTTAGTTATAGAAAAAAAAAGTAGTAAAGTATGATTTTTAGAAAATACTTTCTTTAGCATTATTTCAAAGTTTCTTTTCCGTCCTGTTTATTAACATGAAAAACAAAACATAATTATTAGTTTGAGTTAAAACGTAAATAGATGTAATATACGAAAACTACTGTATATAAACATAATTCCATTGTCATGCAATAATTAAATCTCAGTGTTTGTCTAAAGCCATTTATGATAATTTTAGTATCCTCAGAAATGTACTACAAAACTGTGTGTACAAGAAATCAAGTTGTAAGTAATGTTAAATGAAAAGATAGTGCTCTGAAAAAACTTTCTAAGAAAAGGTAATGGGTTAGATGCTTTAGTAGTCAGATTTTGAGTATACACCATGTGTACCCATCAAATAATTGTTTGTTTTAAATTAATAATAATATTCATGTCTGTTTCCTACATAATGAAGGTGAACTGTTTTCTAGAAATACTTTGAAAGTTTGAATAAAATATATTAAATCCTTTATAAGTTTGTTATTTTTTGTTAGTTATAAAACTTCTTAGCACAAAGTGTGCTGTTCAAAGATAAATAAAAGTTATGAATTAAGCAATATTAACACTTGGGAACGTTTCTGGCTGAGCATGGTTGATATGACTACTGGTGTTTACATGTAAGATCAAATAAATATCTTTTGTATTCACATTTATGTATGAAACTACTGTTTTTCTAGTTGTTGTTGTTTTTTTCACTTTATAACTGATTTCAAAAGAACATTTATGAGCCAGAGCAGTAAAATAACTTTTGTACGTAGTCAAAACTTATATAAAAGTCTACGTAATGTGTGAATTCACAATAAATTAGAGGTTATATTATTGAGCACGAAATGCTTTAATAATTGTTGACAAGACAGTAAACTATTAATGAAAGTTTACCATAAAACAATGATATACATAATATATAATAATATTTCATAAATTTTAGCAACAAACATCCAGTCTAGGAATTTAAGATCGCTTGGCCCTCGCGCTGAACATTCACTTCTAAAATCTGTTTCTAGAAACAAATACATTTGGTAAACTACATGTCAGTTTGGAATTATTCGAAACACGTGGACCTAAAATTATAATAAATTACAATTTCAAATGACTAAAGCAACATTTGGTAATGTACATAAGACTGTCAAATACTAAAGTAACATTTAGTAATGTACATAAAACTGTCGAGTGCTAAAATAACATTTGGTAGTCTACTTAAGACTGTCAAATACTAAAGTAACATTTGGTAATGTACATAAAATTGTCAAATGCTAAAGTAACATTTGGTAATGTACATAAAATTGTCGAGTGCTAAAATAACATTTGGTAGTCTACTTAAGACTGTCAAATACTAAAGTAATATTTGGTAATGTACATAAAATTGTCGAGTGCTAAAATAACATTTGGTAGTCTACTTAAGACAGTCAAATACTAAAGTAACATTTGGTAATGTACATAAGACTGTCGAGTGCTAAAGTAACATGGTAATGCACATATGACTGTCGAGTGCTAAAGTAACATATGGTAATGTACATAAGACTGTCGAGTGCTAAAGTAACATGGTAATGCACATATGACTGTCGAGTGCTAAAGTAACATATGGTAATGTACATAAGACTGTCAAATACTAAAGTAACATTTGGTAATGTACATAAGACTGTCGAGTGCTAAAGTAACATGGTAATGCACATATGACTGTCGAGTGCTAAAGTAACATATGGTAAGGAACATAAAATTGTCGAATGCTAAAGTAACATATGGTAATCTTTATACGACTGTCGAGTTTCTGTTAATATTTTCTGTACATTATCCTTTCTTTAAAAGGTCAAGTTATGAAAATATTGTACCTCTTGATGTCAAATAACGCTATTTTCTTTAAAGAAAGCCGAACCACAGAAAATAGATTACTTATTATATTAGTCTTTTCAAAGGCATGATAATTCTACTACAACATTATCTAGTTATAAATTAAAAGTCCTGTGATTACACTTTTTAAAATTATATTACAAAACTAGAATGGAATAACGTACAATATAAAACAATAGAACACTAGTCCACTGATGTTTGATTTATATCAAAAGCTCCTTGATCTTTTTTAGTTCAATGTTTAAAATCTGAGAATGTGGATTTTTGTGCGAGTTCAGGTTTAACAGGGAATTACTAAAAAGAATGCAATGGCGAGAGCCATGAAAGATAATACTCTTAAAGTACATTATGCCACATATTACCCTAAAGTAAGAATACTTCATAACACATACTATCCTAAAGTAAGAATACTTTATAACACATACTATCTTAAAGTAACTTTACGTAATATTTTATGCAACATCTTACCATAAAATAGGTTAACGTAATACATCTTGCCACCAATTATTTTAAGGTTTGTCTGTAGCTTGCTGAATTTCGCGCAGAGCTACACGATGACTACCTACACTAGCCGTTTCTAATTTAGAAGTGAAAGACTAATGGCAAGGCAGCAAGTCAACACCACTCACCGCCAACTCTTGGACTACTCTAATCGAAAAATTGGATTGTCTATCATATTATAATTCCTCCTTGGCTGAAAGAGCAAGCATGTTCGGTGACGGGAATCGAGCCCACAACCCACAGACTGAAAGTCGAGCTCCCTAGCCAAAAGGCCATGACAGACGTTGTCTGCAGAAAACAAAAATTTAAAATTCGATTAATTGTTTCAACGGTTAGCCCATAATGATATAAGTTCGTAAGAAGACTACCTGAACAGTTCTGAAAACACTACCTAACATCCTTACACAGTGCGCATTTCAATATACTGGGGAAAAAACAATCATTTTAGTTTCAGAAGCAACATTAAACTTGTGTTAATTTGCTTTATTTCGGTATGAGAATATCTTATAATTTTTGTAACTTTTTAACATTTATCTATATAACGGAATCACTGAAAACAGTCAGTAGTAATAACAGTCCTTTAAACAAACACTAGTACCAGTCCGATAGAAGTCACTTGTGAGAAGACTCTAGAAACTTTTTCAAAAAATATTAGTAGCCATCCTTTAGAAGCTTATGAGACATTAGAAACAGTTAGTTAGAGTGAAACTAGTAACATTCTGTTAGACATTAATAGCAACAGTCACTTAGAAAACACCATTAACAGTCCTTCGGGACATACCAGTAATGAATTTAGAAGATACCGGTACAATCTTTCGGAAGACATCAGCAACAAATTTAGGATATACCAGTAATAATCCTTCAGAAGACACCAGTAACAAATTAGGAGATAATAGAAACAATCCTTCTGCAGACATTAGTAACAAATTAGAAGATAATAGAAACAATCCTTCTGCAGACATTAGTAATAAATTAGGAGATAATTGAAACAATCTCTCTGCAGACATTAGTAACAAATTATGAGATAATTAAACAATCCTTCTGCAGACATTAGTAATAAATTAGGAGATGATAAAACAATCCTTCTGCAGACATTAGTAATAAATTATGATATAATATAAACAATCCTTCTGCAGACATTAGTAATAAATTAGGAGATAATTGAAACAATCCTTCTGCAGACATTAGTAATAAATTAGAAGATAATAGAAACAATCCTTCTCTAGACATGAGTAATAAATTAGGAAATAATAGAAACAATAGGACACTAGCAACAATCCCTCAGAAGACATTGGTAACAGGTTATTAAGAAGGCAATATAGTTATAGTTCTGTAGAAGCCTCAAGTAACAGTTCGTAAAATGATCTAGTTTAGTTACGGTTCCTTAAAAGACTGTATAATAACCGTAATTAACACACTAAAAGTATGTAATTGTGATAACGGTAATTAGCGATAACAGATTTTACAAATAACAATAACCCGTTTACCTATTCTTGCAATTTCCACCTGTAATACAGAATAACTTCCATCTTTGACCTGAACATTTCAACACCTAATTCTTCTTCTGTTCAAAGGGAAGATTTTGGAGACTGTAAAATGGCACAACATTCGATCAGATCGTGAAGGTTCATTATTCTTTGATTTATTTTCAGAAAGCTCATTATTCTTTGATTTATTTTCCTCTGTTCGCCATGACGTTGTGAAAGAAGATAAGCCTGCCACAATTGTTGGTTTTGTTTTTCATCAGATTATTGGAAACGTGATCTAAGGACGGAAACGGCATTTGTAAGAAGATAACATTTTTATTTATATTGAGGGTTAATCGCACTTTATGAGAACATCTCATGCTGCCCTCCGAACTATTTCGTCTATCATCGATCATGCTCAGCCTGATCGCCATGAATACGCACAGTTTACGAACATTACAATTTTCGTTGTAACAAATTTCTGCGAAGTGCGAGGTCATTCTTAGATTACAGAACTTGCCAAACTTACCACAGACCCTTAATTGTTCGTGGATATCGGCTACAAATGTTCCCGGGAGTTAAATCAAGGGACTTGACTGGTATACGGTCGAATAAGATTGCGTTGATTCCAATTTCTTCTGCCTTCTTTCTCGTGAAAACAGATACTGATTGGAAGGCATGACTGGGAGTTTCTGAGCTTTTGGTTTGTTAGTCTTCATCAGCTTATTTTCTTTGTTTAAAATATTCTAAACAATATTAAATAAACTCTGATGTGTAACTTCTTCCGCATTCACAAAAAGCTATAAAATCTCCCTTCTTGGGTTCTACACTGTTTAACAATCTCACTCTATGAACATCCTTATTATGTAACATAAGCTTTATTGCACGGTCAAATGAAATTCATTGAGGCGTGCAACGGAATTAGAGTATGCAAATCGTTTTTATAAAATACGAACGATCCTCTGTATATTTTGCTTGATGCAATATTATCTGCCTTAGCTTTTACGTTCTCCGTTTCACCACCCACTGTGAAGGAGTTGTCACGTTTATCTACCTCGTTTCGTTAGGTCCCCCGATGTGACTTTGCTGTAAAACACACACACACACTCGTTTCGTTAGATTAAAACTATACAGATTCTATAATATGTATTAAGTCATTCTGCAAACGATTATTAAGAATGCAAGAAAAAACAAATAAATAAATCAGATTTGCACACTACAATATTCCCAACCATCTGTATTGTGTCTATTAGTGTCAGTCCGGTCACAATATGAATGTTCATTCTAAAGACAGGCAACTTGGTTACTATGGCACCGCCTTCTACATTTATAACAATACATTAATCCAATTCTAAGTGCTGATAGTCAGTGACAATGCCCACTATGTCAAGTTTAAAGGAAGGTTGCTAGCCGACAGTACCGATCCCCAGGTCTCAGACTACTCTTCTTAGAACGAATAGCCGGATTTGGAAGTTAATTTTACATTTACACCTACAGCCCAAAGTGCAGAATGCGTTTTTTCAGCCATAGGCCATCGTATTCATGGGTATGAGCAGGCTAATCTCTAGGCCAGTATTGCAGTTAATCCCACTAATTATCGCTGAAGTCTTCTATGTATTTTAAGCAGCAAATGAATTACTTTACCTGATACTTTACATTGAGTGTCATAACAGGCATAAACATAAAATTAAGTAATATTATGCAATATGCGAGTGGTATAAAAGCAAGTCCATAATTTAATTACCAGGTTATTTCGATTCAGTAGAAATCTGAACATCTCCCAGAAAACAGCTGACATCTTCGGCTACTTATGAATCTTCATCAGCCCACTGAAAAAATTTTCGAAGATCAAGCAAGAAAAAAGCGACTTAGCTCATCCTGGTTTCTAGCTGACTGTCACAATCTCTCATTAACCAGCAGTGATAACTTTATAAACTTTACCACTGTGCTGTACAGATGTTTCCAGCATTCTGGAGATGAAAAATAAAGAATAACAATACTATAACATAAAGTGTTTAAATGTTATTGAATCTCACTTGTTGGTCGTATTATAATCAAATTATAATATATATATCGCATTACCGTTATCGGTCCAGGTTGTCAACTTATTGTCATAACGGATAATGTCTGTGGTAATAGCACCCAAATGCGTTGGGGATATACCATCTATTAGACAAAATCCAAACGCTGATGTCAATCTAGTCAGCCGTCATGGAAAATCATAAAAAAATCAATCAAATAAGGGTACGAAGCTGAGTGCGTACACCCACAACGTCTCAACTTCTATTGCCTTTCACTGTCTATAGCCACTTGTGGGAAGGCAGTTACCCTTAAATTTCTTAAAGAAATGAAGCCACCCTAATATTTCTACTAACTCTCAACCTCCACCCTTACACAAAAGGTATTAAATAAAACTATAAAATATTTAATAAAAATAAATAGAACTATAAGATATTAAATAGAACTATACCCTACATTAAAAGTTCTTCTATAGTTCTTATTCCCAACCATGGGAGGAGGTTGGGAGTAAAAGCTACAAAAGAAGAGCATCAACAGAGGAGAATAGATAGAGAAGAGAGGATAATAATACAAATAGAGAAAGAAGAAAATGAGAGAAAATAGAGACTAGAATGACAGAGAATAAGAGTGCACAAACTGAGATCACAAAGTTTACCCAACAGAAAGACGAAGGACCCAAGAATAACAAATGAAGTCAGGGCTGATCGACCCTAGCTTCCCAAATTTGATGAACAAAAAGCCAACATGGATGCTTTCCTGAAGAGATGTGAAAGATTCGCTCACAGTCAGAACTGGAACAAAGGGGACTTGGCATTCTGTTTCAGCCCAGTTTTAACACGGAAAAGGCCTACAAGTGTATGCAGGCATGACATCAGAAGATGTCATGAACTATGAGAAGTTAAAAGTAGTGTTGCTGAAAAGCCATGAACTTACCAAAGAATATTTCCACCAGAAGTTCAGTGAAGTTAAACCTGTATTTCACGTTGTGACTTATCTATGGTGATACTACAGAAGAATGGACTGACATGGCCAAGTGTGAAAATAGTTTTTAAGAAATAGCAGATCTACTAATACGTGAACAGTTCATGATCACATGCTCAACTGACTTGTCACTGTTCTTAAAGGAAAGAGCACCAAAAAATGTGGACAAGATGACCAAGCTGGCAGAACAGTATATGGAAGCCCATGGAGAGAGTATAGCAGGTAAGTCCAAGAATAAGCAGTTAAGCAGGGTGGCTGACCAGAAGCAAGATGCCACCAAAGGTGACAAGAAGTCAACAGACAAAATGGAAAAGAGATGCTATGCTTGTCATAAAATGGGGCACACTGCTAGTGAGTGCAAGTCTGTCACCAACAAACAGCAGCAGAAATCTCAACATAAAGCAGCAGGAGCTACCCGCAAAGATGGTGCTGGCAAGAACCAAGGAAAGAGTGAATATCACCATGGGTGCTGCTACTAAAAGAAACAGAAGAAGGCAACTTGTCAGATTCACCACAAGAAGGAAATGCTATAATCATGATTAAAAAGTGCATGATTGATGGTCAGCTCAAGTTGGTGAATGGGTCAACATTGCCAATGGTGATAAGAGAACGTGACAAACATAGAGATGCCAACGAACCACAAGATACTAGGTGCAGCAGTAAGAACCAGTCTAGTATCTGATGACCAGATGATATGCATGGTACATCTGCGTGGGTGTGTGTTGACTAACGGGACAGTGAGAAAGTTCCCCCTAGCAGGAATAAAGGTGGACACTCCATACTACATGAAAGACCTTCAGGCCATCTACAACTTGATGGTTGGCAATATACCAAGCAGTTTGGAGGAACAAGACAGAAAGAAGACCAATGAGGCGCCAGCAATCACCACTAGAGCTCAAGAAAATAAAAGCAGGCAAGACATCAAGACCCTGCAAGTTTCGAAGTGTGTCATCCTAAATGTAGGTCTATGAATAGTGAAGAAAGCACTTTCACAGTAGAAATTTGGGACAGTGTCTGGGATAAATTCGAGCACAAGACCAAGGGAAAAGGAACCTACAGAAAAGGGGACTGTAAGGAAGTGCTGTAAGTACCAGATCTATTAAGGCAGTTCTACTGTGGAAGTTAAACAGTTCATAGTACCAACAGAATACCAGACTCAAGTGAAGAAGCTGGCTCACAAGTCAATTGTGGTAGGACACCTAGGAGCAAAGAAGTTGGCATACAGAATCACCACCAACTTCCATTGGCTGGGTTTCATTGGAGGTGTGACTAGATTCTGGAAGTCATGTGACATCTGCTGAAGAACAATACCTAGAGGGAAGGTAGCCAACATGCCACTGGGTGAGATGACTCATATAAAAGACGTTCAGCAGAGTAGTCGATTATGCAACATGTTACTCAGAAGTCACAGCATTACCAAATATATATTCAAAGGGAGTAGAAGAAACCCTCCTGGAAGTATTCTGCAGAGTAGGTTTCCCAAAAGAAGTCTTGAATAACAGGGTGACACACTTTACTTCATAACTAATGCAAGAGGTGTGCAGACTCATCAGCACCGGGCAACTCTTTACCACCCAGTACAACCCCAGATGTAATGGACTTTGTGAAAGTATGCTGAAGAAGATGTGCCAAGAGAGACTATGTGATTGATACAGGAACCTGCAGGCAGTAATATTTGCTTACCGAGAAGTCCCACAAGCAAGTACAGGATTTTTACCTTTTGAGTCATTGTACAAAAGAATAGTATGAAGTCTGATGCAGATATTGAGAGAGCTGTGGACAGAAAAAACACTCACTAGTACATTTTAGGCCTCAGAAACTGACTGGAGGAGATTTGTCAACTCGCTCGAGAGAGCTTGTATGTAGCTCAAGGCAATCAGAAGCACTTGTGTGACAAAAAGGCCAAGGATCGACATTTCAAGGTTGGACAGATCTTGGTTCTGCTACCTACAGTAGAAATGATCTTTTGAGATGCAGAAAGTGGTCAACAGAATGAATTATATGGTTAAAGTGAGCAGGAAGACAAAGATCTACCACATCAATCTGTTGAAGAGTTACTTTGAGAGGAAAGATGACCTAAAGTTGCTGCTATTGAGGCACAAATGGACATGGTAGGTATAGCTGTCACAGACACAGAACCATAAAACAGTGACTTTATCATGGAAGAAGAAGACCTAAGACCACTGGGTGGAGATGAGACGTACAAAGATGTCAACATCAGAAAAGAACTGACTGGCAAGCAGAAGAAAGTTACAAGATATACTGTGCCAGTATGCAGACATCTTCACAGATAGACCAGGCAAGAGACTTGTGCAGCACAAGATCAAGGCCATGAACAGGGATCCAATGAAGGTGAAGCCCTACCAGATACCCTATGCAATGAGAGACCTGATCAACCAAGAAGTTGAGGCAATGTTAGAAGCTGGAATCATCAAGCCTTTGAATTCAGCATACTGTTCACCAGTGGTAATCACGAAGAAGAGGGATGGCTCAAACCTCTTTTGCATAGACTTCTGAAAACTGAACCTCGTTACAAAGTTCGACTCTGAACCTACGGGTAACCCAGAGGCTATTATGGTGAAACTAGACAGGTCAAAGTTCTTTTCCAATGTCGACCTCAATAAAGATTATTGGCAGAGTCTAAAGAAGAGATACTCTTTGTGGCCATTTGGGTTAGTCAACTCAGCAGCAACATTCAACCGTATGATGAGGAAGATGATGCACAAAACCACCAACATCGAGCATCATGTGGAAAACATTCTGACCCACACAGCCAATGGGAAGACCACCTGAAGAAACTCAGATAGCTGTTTGGATAAGTAAAGACAGCAGGTCTCACTGTTACTTTGGTTATTCTGTGCTGGAGTTTGTTGGATACAAAATAGGTGACCAACAGATAGTCATGAAAAAGGAGTAACTGACCAGTATACAAGATGCACCAGCTCCAACAACCAAGCAGCAAGTTATATCCTTCCTGGGGTTAGCGGGATACTACAGGTAGTTCCTCCCACATTACACTGATGTTGCTGCACCACTGACTGATCTGACCAAGAAAGGTCTACCCAGCAAGATGAAGTGGAAACAACCACAGCAGATGGCATTCCATAATTTAAAGAATATGCTGTGAAGTTTGCCAGACTTCAATAAACCATTCATTGTTCAGGCAGATGCTTCAGACATTGGAATTGAAGCAGTACTCCTACAAGAGCATGAAGGCAAACTGTTTCCAGTAATGTACATGAGTAAAAAGAACTACTTTGTGATAAAAAGAGTCTGGCCATCCAGAAGTTCCAGAAATACCTCTAATGGAAATATTTCTTCACCCAGATGGACCATCACCTACTTGCATACATCCAGAGTAGCAAAATCGACAGTGTGAAGATCATGAGGAGGGTGCTGTATCTCCAGAACTGTTATTTGTGCATTGAGGTCTTTGTATATAATTATAAAAAAAATATTGCAAATACTTTTCTTGAAGAGGGGCTTAATGTTAGATATACATGACTGTTCATTTTAAGTTTAATATGAGAGTATTATTTAGCTTATACAGTGCAAACGTTAAAGTAAGTTATTTTTAGAAGCGACAGTTATGGCATATTTGCTTAACTAACTGTTTACGAATCATTTCTTGTGTAGTTCAATTGTTGTGAATTGACATCATGTTACTCAAACCTTCTAAATTTTTCTCATTACTTTAATCGAGTATTGTTCCATCATACAGTATCTAGTAGTGTATAAAGTTCCAGATTGCTGTCAAGAGGGCATATTTACACTATACATACATGTCAAAAAGAGAGATAGAAATAGACTAAGTGATCGTGAGTTTAGCTATAAAGAGTGCATAATGGCGACTTTTAAAATGTAATAATCACAGATTATATTGTAATAACAGAGAAAATGAACCAGAGTAGAAACAAATAATTTGTCTTTTCAATTGGGTTTTAAAGTAACTGAATTAGCCTGTGTGGACTTTTGACAAAAGAGAGAATTATTAAAAGCTCTGGATTCAACTGTGTGATTAACTGTTTAGCGAATATTTATATACACATTTGACTTGTTTTAATATAGTGTTTTAAAACAAGTGGACTGTGTACTGTTTGTTCATTGTTGAAATTTATTGCCAAAGAGTCACAGACACTCATAACAACATCACATCTCTTATGTATTTATAACTACATAAATCAACTTTCAATGAAAAATATTTCAACTTTTAAATAGGTCAAGGACATTCCTAGCACTTCATACAGTATAGCTGAATAGGTCTTGATACAAAATACCCAGTTGATTTTGCTGTAGGCTTGTGAAACAATAATATGAATAATAATAAAATGAATAAATGAGCACATTTTGATTTTGTCTAACAATCATGAAAACACTTATTTTGCACTCAACGTTTGGGTGGTCTTAAATATTGATAAGGAAGGTTTTGAGTGTTGTTTCAAGAGTAAGTGGAGAGATCAGTATGAGGGAGAACATAGAAGCATCCTTCGAAAGCATACAAAAAACACCCTAGTGAGGGAATCCTTTAATAAGAGGATTATACATGGGAGACTACACCACTTCTGTAACAGGTATACTCTTCATCTAGATGTGGAAGAGGTGCAACAGGTATACTCTTCATCTAGAAGTGGAAGAGGTGCAACAGGTCCATGCAGAAAATTGTGAGGAACACATCCAAATGGGAGAGAAAACAGTTGGACAGTGATCCTTACCACAAGATATTATAATTTAAATCTCCCTGATAAACAGAATGTGGGTAAAATAAGGGATGTGCTCCAAGGTGTAGAGTGGCTAGGGCATGATGGACAGTACATGGCAAGTCAACTGCATACAAAGCTTGACCACCGGGAACTGACATCCATGCAGGGGTAGGAAAGAGAATCATAATGTCTTCACCTCAAGTTCATCCCACCACCAATCTGTGAACAGAGCACATGTGAAAAGAGTGAAATATATATATATACCACTGAAATCAAACAGACCATAACCATCTCAAACACAGTAAGATTCTCAGAATAAAGACATTGAGGGTTAGCGCAAGAGGAAGAAGCAAAGCAACCAACTAGTGCACCAACCGTGACCCACAACAATGGATTAGTGCATTCAAGGCGAATTGAATGAGGGAACAGGGACACCCAGAACATGTGTGTGTGTGTGGACTTTTGATGATTGGTTAAGCTCTGAATCCAAAACTAAACTGCTGGGAATAGACATCCTTGCAGGGGTAGAATGAGAGATCCCAATCAAAGAAGTGAACTGCATTTAAGCCAGCACACTGCAGGTGTGAGTACATCATGTCAACTGGTTCAGCTCTAAATCAAAAACTCAATTTTGAACTTGGCTCATCAGACTTACTCCTGATGAGTCATTCCTTAAAGAGTGTAAAGAGCAGATGTTAAAAACCAATAAGTATTTCCCGATGTTTTATAGTAAATTGCTCATTCTTATTATGGCTAGATTTTTTAAGAAGACAGTAAATAGACAGCTATATAATGTTCATTATTTCATTTGTTTTTCTGGGAAATACTTCCAAACTGAACATTGCTGTCATGTTGCTTTTTTTCATCATAATCTATTGGCCTCTCCATAAATCTGGAAGGTGAAAGAATTCTTGTGAATGATTAATCTCTACTAGTGTCTGCAGTCATACAGAATGTTTTTAAATATGTTGTTGAAGCTTCTTCTGTTAAAAAGGTAAGGCTGCATGCAGTGTATTGGTTTGTGTAGACCTTTAAACTTCAGGCCACCCTTTCTTTTATCTTGCTAAAAATATTTTTTATATTCTTTACAAACCTGTTGATTCTTATTTTGTTTCTGCTATAGCAATTTTGCCACAAAGATCTTTCTCTATTGACATAATTTTACAATCTAATTTTTAAACAGCTATATGCACTCATAAGAATAGCATCAACAAATATATTTTATTCTTCTGACGAAACATACATGAGCCAATGCCAATGTTATGAGAAATGATACAAATCCTAGTTATAAAACCTTGTATAATAGCAGCTGGGCAATTAACTCACTTAGCTGTGAATAATGATTAGTTTCGTGTAAAACAATCTTTTTATCAAAATTAGTGTTTCCGTACCTTCCAACTATCAAATAATTCAATTACTGCCATTATTTTCAGTATTATTTTTGGTTACTTTAAGTTTGTTCAACTTAATAAATTAGTGTCAGGACTCATAAAAATAATCAACTAATCAAAATTATTGTTTCTGATTATTACTATTTTCAGTTATTCCAACTACCAAAGTCTCATACAAGAATAATTCATAAGTTGAATGTAACCAATTAATGAACCTGAGAATTAACTGATCAGCAAATTCCACTAATTGCCCATTTCTATGTATAACTGACTTAGAGCAACCTATTTGCAAAATCTCATACATGAACTTTAAACAAATAAATAATGCATCAACTATTAAAACTTATAAGTACAGTAGTGGCAAAAAAATAAATAGGATACCAGTTTTAATCATATTATATTCATATGGACAGAGGCCATAAGACCTTCCTAAAAACTTTATTTACTGCAGATGTAAATTAAGCACCTCCTTTGGGCAAAGAAATACAAGGACTACATGTTGGACCACTGGAAAAATTAAAGTTTGAAATTTTCTGCAGTGTTACAATTAAAAACAATGCATTAAAATAACTTAAATTTCTCAATCAGGACAAGAAAGTATTGTCAACTGAGACATAAGAAGCACGATCTTTTATTTACTATTTCTATTTTAAGGAAATATAGAGGATCCCCATTTCCTGACTTATTTCAAGACAAAATATAAGCACATAATATTTCAAAGTGTGTTCATTTACGAACATTATAAAAGTCATGTAAATGTTTCAATTGATGTTTTTTCATGTGATATTCAATGATGAGCTCCACTCTGAATTATCTAGAGCTTGATCAGCATATGTGAAAAAATTGAAAGGGTGGTTTGGTCACATTTTTCCTTCTATGGAAGAAAAGAGCTTTGCTTCACATGTGACACTAAGAATAATGCTAAATATATACCTAATCTTGGAAAAAACTGCTCATCTCTGATGCTAGGTGGCATGGAAGGAGTAAATGAATATTCCAAAAAGAGTTAACCCCTATGATATCTAAAAAGCTGTGAAACGATCTTTGCAACAAAAATTGATAGATGTGCTAGACTGCCCTGGTAATTCACCAGATATAAACCCGACAGAAAAATTACAGGCCATACTTAAAGCTCGAATCATACATTATACAAGAAAGCTTTTCAATTGAATTACTGACTGTTGTAATCAACAACCAGAAATTTTGAAAACTTGCAAATCCGTTGGAGAATCAATACCCAATCATATTAGCTCTGCAATAAAAGCCACAGGAAGGCATAAAAAATACTAAAATCAATTTTTTTTTAAACGGTTCAGTTATTACTTTCCTAAATATCCTCATTCCTTCAATATCAATATTGTAAAATTAACACTGCTAGTTTCCCATTTATTTTGACCACTACTGTTGATAAAATAAAAATGGCAATCAACTTTTCAAGTTCATCAACAAAAGTTTTACATCACATTACCTTTTCTTCATGTCTTTCTGTGTCCACCTGTGAAGTTGACTTGCATTTCTCTTGTTCACTGTCTGATTGTGAAACTAACTCATTTTTTGTTAGTTCACTGTCTGATTGTGAAACTAACTCATTTTTTGTTAGTTCACTGTCTGATTGTGAAACTAACTCATTTTTTGTTAGTTCACTGTCTGATTGTGAAACTAACTCATTTTTTGTTAGTTCACTATCTGATTGTGAAACTAACTCATTTTTTGTTAGTTCACTATCTGACTGTAAAGCTAACTCATTTTTTGTTAGTTCACTATCTGACTGTAAAGTTAACTCGTTATTTGTTTTTTCGTTATCTGGTTGTAAAGATGACTGGTTATTTGTTAGTTCTGACTGCTGATCCACCTACATGTAAATCATGCAAGAAAACTATGTCATTCAAATAAAAAATGTTGCAGTATTTTGCTACAGTTGTCCAATTTGCACACAAAAAAAACATACTTATGTTTGGTAAATTTTGCATAAAACAAAACTTTGCATATTTAATAACAAATGATACTTTTTGCAATTAAAAGTTTTACATGCTCAATCATTGCATAAACGAAAGAAAAACTAACTGCCACATGCTTCTTTATAAATACAAGCATTAAAGAACAAAATAACAGCAATTACAATCCTTCTTTTGATGGAATAAAGCTAATTAATATTTAAAAATGATTCATAGTGGTTGGATGACAATTTTTGTCAGAATTTACTATCTGAAGAAGGCAATACTAAAGATACTGAAGGAACTAGCTTAGTGAAAACAGACACCAAAATTCCAAACTGCTGTCCCTTGTCAAGTAATTAATTTAAGTAATTCAATGTTATAAGTCCTCAGACACACAGAAAATTCTGAGTTAGCAAATGCAAGGTACTTGGATTTTATCAAGTTGCTAATCTGCATTAGTTTCAGGTATTTCATTAACAAGCACAAATATAAACTCAACATTCAAATGTACAGAATTCTTACATTTTGTGGAGTTGTCTCACTTTCTGTTTCTAGTGTGGTTTCTGTTAATGTCTGCTGAGTCACTTCCTCCACCTAAAATTTTCCAAACAAGTCAACTAGTTTATCAACCAAAACACAATATGTCTAGCTGTTATTTTAAGGTTAACTTTTACATATGTATACAAGCTCAAGTACCTATCAACTGATGGGGAATGTTTAAACTTAATCAAAACAATGCAAGTTTAACAGCAATCATATATTTTAAAGTAATAACTTGAACACAAACTTTATCTCAAAAATTTTAAATCATAACAAAGCTTCTTCATAAGCAACATTTCAGTTTGCTTTCCATCTACCAACAAATAATGATTTTGAGGTGATCTCACCATTGAACACCCTACATCTCACTGACCATGAGAAAAACATGGTTGTTTGAGAAACAATTCAGGAACTTTCATACTCTGACCTTGAATCCCTTTAGAATATTCAACACTGTCTAAAGCATCAACCTGCCAAGATTGTTTGAGATTGACTCAATAGGCTAGGAGTAATTAACAAACAGGCTTTACAAAATAGAAATAAAGTTACGTTAAATTTGACCTCCTTAGGACATTCCCCATGGTCCATAGTATTTTCATACAGATTTTGGTTGAGATTGGCCCAATAGGCTCGGAGGAGTTAGGGTGCAAACAAACATATATTTCATCTTTGTATATAGATAGATATAACATTCCTATATGAAACCTTTGCTACAGAAACCGTTTGTGTGTGTGTACACTTGAGATAGGGCTGAGGTGGAAGAACAGAACACTATGGTTTCAAGCAAAATTTGGGCAACCAAGGAAAATAAATTATTCAAATTCCTCATTATTCATGCATTTTCTGAATATCTTTTTTGAAATCTATATCATGAACATGTAATTAAAATGAGTGAGTAAGTCATATGAAAATGTTAGTTGCTAGCCTGTTCTATACAACTTTCAAGTTTTTAATTTCTGTACATGACACAAACAAAAACCACTTCATGTATATAATAGTAAGGAGAAAATTATAATTCAAAGCAGAGTTTTAGTTAAAACTGGTTACCCCAGGAACCTTCTTCATAACGGTTATAATAAAACATTTTTTTTATATTCCTGCATAGGTTGCAGAATACTCTTTGCCTTACTCTTTACTGTTATCAAACTTTAAAATGATTATTATAGATACAAAAAAAAGATTATCAACAAATTTTAGTTTAAGATGTAAAGTGCCAAAAATTTTTTCCTGTTTTTCACCTTTTAGTTTTTGCTTCTTTTGACTAACATGAATGTTTATCTGTAGTTCGTTCAATCTACCTACCCATACAAATGAAGCAATAAAGCTACAACATATTGCATTTTTCTTCTAGCTAAAATTTGAAATGTTAATGATTACACATAAAATATACAGGAAATAATAATAATCTATATTTCAAAACTGCAAACAGTATAAAAAAAAGAGTACGTTTCATTTCCAAATAATATATAAATTTTTACTTCTCTCAAAAGAACTTTGATATAAAAAAAAAAGTTTCCCTTAGGTTACTAAACTCATTTTGCCATTGAAAATGAGCAAGATCCAGAATTTCTAATTGGTGATTACACTAGCAATATTCCACACACTGTGCAAATTAACTTGAAATTTAAAACTGTCATTATAATAAAAATACTAGGGGATAAACTTTGGCTTTGTATACAACGTATGTACTAAAAGTATTTGACTACTGATACAGTTTCACCAAAACAAAAAGAAAGAAATTGGATACAGACATGACTAAAATCTTCAACTTACCATATATGAAGCATGTGTTGTGCCATATGAGCCAAAGCCCAAAGATCTTCACATACACAGCATTATTAAGTGAAATACTATATACATGAAACTGGGATGTTTTAAATAGATAAATCCTTTATATAATGCTGTTTTTATGCAGATGGACATGAATGAAAGAAAAACATACTAAGCAGAATATGGAGTTTTTGTGATTAGATTTAAAGTAGTGTAAAACTTGGAATGATTATAAATGAAATATATCTCTGTGTACAACGTTTTTTGTATCAACACATTGTCTTTCTGGATAATTCCTATCTTTGACTGAGATCTTGAGACTTTTTCCTTGATCAACCTCCTGATAAAGGGACATTATAAAATAGTGAATAAGTGTCTAAACTGCATTTGTAATTCATTTGAAACCTGAAATTATATTCTTCCATACAATGTGTTAGCTGTAGAGCATCAAAAATGAATGAAGTTGTGGCAGTGACTATTAAGGCTAATTACTGTATATTATATAGCAGGTAAACTTGTGCTTCACAGTTTCTGAATTCTTTTCCAACTGGTCTTCATATTAAAATCATGTTGAACTAAAAGAAATATGAAAAGTTGTCTTATTAGGCAGCTAATTTACATTTATATTTGCAAAAATATTTACATACTTGTTCCTTAGCTTCACTTTCATTCAACTCCTCCCCCGTATTCTCTGTTGTCAAATTGTCAAGTGATGTATCTCCATCTGTTGATATCTCATCACCTGGAAATAAAATACAAAACAAAAATATCATACTGAAAACTTTGTTTTAAATTGGAAAAAACAAGTATTAGTTTATACTCAGATTAATCACTCAAGATACATTTTAATTGCTTTGAAATGAAAACTCATCTGAAAATTACATCTCAACAATTTATGATAATCCACAACTTACTGCTTCTGGTCAGCAAAACTTCAAACTTAAACTGGTAAATGAGCAACACATGCTTTCTATACTCTTTCCCCAATTTTTGAAAGGTATAACTGACAACAAACAATATATAGTTCTGTACTATACACGTGATAGTTTCATGAACTATATAACAGTCATGTTAGAAAGGGCTAAGCACACCACAGTCAATTTACAATCACACCTCACGACATGCCCATGCTATGATCAAGAGTATCACAAGAAAATATTTTTTCATTCAAGTTTTCTTATTTAACCAAATAAGTTTCTAATTTTTACATTTTAGTTATTTCTATAACAAATAAAAAACCATTAAAAAAAAGAAATTCAGTACTTATATCTTGACACTTTTTGCCATCAGCAGAAGAAGCATTAAAGGTCTACTTTTCCATAACAATGTTGGTGGTCCAAAATATTAATAATTTCTATTTCAAATATTTATTTACCCCAATTCCCTATCAAAGATCAAAATAATCACTATAACCTACCTGACCACCCTATCTGTTCCATTGACTGTCCTTTACTCCCCTAATTATTCATCAACAAATGTTATAGGGTAAAATTTGTTACTTGATAGAACCTGCTCATTACAATTAAATTCACTGTACTAGATGTATTGTAATATTGTTTCTAACTTTGTGAAAGACTTTTAAGCCACTGTATCCATCACATGTAAAAACTTAAGTTCCTCTAATTCTGTCATTTCAAGCAGTTTATATTTCTTGGTCTCTGTTTAAGATAGCCTCCAATTTCTCCACCAAACTGCAAACTCTATATACAAATTGCACATCTTCATTACTAGCTTCCTTAAAATCACATTCAAATCTTGAGTTTTCAAATAAAACCCACTCTTTACACTTATATCCTACAAGTGTTATAAACTCTTTATCATTGTAGTTTGGAAATGAACAATCAACACCAAAAAAAGTAATTACTGATAACACTGTTAAGCCTAACACTACAGGGTTAAAACTAAAATGTTACACTATTTCTCTCTTTATCTTCATAGTAAAGTAATAAAGTTAATCTTTCAAATATAGAAGTAGGTGGTTTTGGTGATTTTTAAATAATGAAAATAAAAAATTCACACACCACTGGATTCCAGAGTCACAAATTAGTAGATTTACACTGCAAGTTCAATTATGTAGTTTATGATTAACCCTTTCGAGACAGGTCACAGGTAAAAGGCCATGTCATCTCGTTTGTTGACTCGCAATCAAAATTTTATTGAAATACTATTTCATGAATTTATATCAATAAGTTTGGTATCAAACTGCAGATTATAATTCAAATTTTAGAACTATACATTACTCAATTTGTTAATTTAAAAGTAAATATTAAAAAACTCAGATAAACATTGATTTTTATGTGTCACATGGTATGTTGAATGCAGCACTGGTTCAAATTAGATGTTTGTGATGTCTAAATACAAAGTCTATAGTTTCTTACAAAGTAGGAGATTACCAATATTGAGAAGCTAGAATATAAAATAAGAACCTCCTATCTTTTCTATTTGCTGAGTTATCACTTATGTACTGAATCAAGCACAGTGGCCCTGCCCACCTCTTTCCATTTTTGGAAACACTTTTTCATATACAGTTACTTCTGTCTATGCCATGTGAATAACCAATGGGAAAACTCAGAATGTCCCCCTAGTGGCTTTCTAAGCCATTTTCACATACTACGACGCCATCATGTTCTTTCGATACAAATCTTCATGCTGGTAAAGTGAGTCTTTAGTCTGCTTGAAATTTCATAATTTTTAGACCCAAATACAGCTTAATTGCTAAGCTTGATTATTTATAGTGGAATTCTATGGTATTGATGTAGTAATTTATGATTTTTTTAGTTATTCAACTGTATATACAAAACCTAAAAAAAATTAATTTCATTTCACATCCTCCATGTGCAAGATTTTATAAAGCTGGTTTATTAGATCACTGGACTCATACATAGTTTTAATTAACAGGTATTAGGTTTTGGTTTCTAACCTGGTTTATTAGATCACTGGATTCATACATAGTTTTAATTAACAGGTATTAGGTTTTGGTTTCTAACCTGGTTTATTAGATCACTGGATTCATACATAGTTTTAAATAACAAGTATTAGGTTTTGGTTTCTAACCTGGTTTATTAGATCACTGAATTCATACATAGTTTTAAATAACAAGTATTAGGTTTTGGTTTCTAACCTGGTTTATTAGATCACTGAATTCATACATAGTTTTAAACAACAAGTATTAGGTTTTGGTTTCTAACCTGGTTTATTAGATCACTGAATTCATACATAGTTTTAAATAACAAGTATTAGGTTTTGGTTTCTAACCTGGTTTATTAGATCACTGAATTGATATGTAGTTTTAAATAACCAGTGTTGCTTGGTACACCATGCTTGTATTATAGTGTTTACAAGAACAATAAAACAGTTTGAATTTGGCAGTGTACAAATGTCAGTGATATATTTTGTAGCTTGTAAATATTTAACTAGTTTATTCTTACCATGCAGGTGAGAATGCCATACTAATGTAAGAAAAGTTTGTTTTTTTTGTAACTAAAAATCATACTTTGAGTTCATATTTGTTATTTTAAGTACTGTAGTTGAACTTTATTTTTACAATGAAAAAGCAACACACACACAACATTTGTAAGACACTAAAAAGAAATTTTTGAGAATTCACAATCACAGAACAGTGGCAAGTAAAAACTTTTCAATAAAAATGTACAGGTTTCTTGAACTTTGGGTTAATAGTTCAAACAAACGAGGGAACTTCAAATTTTGTTTTGTTTTCTCACATTATTTCATTACAGTCTTATGATACATATCAGCTTATCACCCCTGGTTTGAAACTGGAAAGTCTGATTATTTGGTAATAAAGAACTATTAAGTTTAAATGCAGAGTAACCAAGTTATTTAAGTGTATACATTTGTTAGATTTGATTGAAAACCATATTTATAAACCAGTACCTAGGTAATCGAGCATCTCCAAAAGTAAAAACAAAAGTGATTGAGTTGATGTTCAAGTGGAGTGTGGAATTAAAGCAAGAACCTAAAATATTTGAAGCGTACCAGATGCTAAAAAGACAAGGAGTTGTAACTGAAGACCCTGTTCACATAATACAGGTTAGTTTAAATTTGTTGCTCATTTATAAAACCATGAAAATAATCTTTACTTGGTAATGTTTTCTTATTATAATTATTTCCTACCATTATTTTTTCATGTATATGTACGTCTGTCTTATTTAGGTTCAGCCTGCATGTTCATCTAGTCTATTATTATAAAATTATCTTTATCAGTTTGGTATGTTTAACTTTCTCTGATGGTCTCTTAAAGTACAGGTTAAAACAAACTACAGAGGGTTGAGTATGTTATATTAAAATTATTTTGAATATTCAAGTCAGTCACAGCCAGTCTAAAATCACTGTGTTATGATATGTATCAAAACTATATTCGGACATTGTTTAGCATAGTGTGATGTCACTGAAAATTGATTGCTTTTGGGAAAAGAATGTCACAATGTTTTCTGATGCAATATATTCGTACACTTAGATCATAGAGATTTTTTTCAGATTGAGGATTTAATATTTCTAAGCTGAGGATATTCCTCATACTGAATAGCATTTGGTAACAAAAGCATATGGGTCAACTTGGGGAATCGGGACCATCCATAAAAAGATATGAGTAACAACTTATACTCAGCTGTTGTAATCAAAGTGTGGTGTCTTATGATAGGTGAGAATCTTTGAATGCAGAAG
The DNA here is from genome assembly GCF_000517525.1 of Limulus polyphemus. Classification (NCBI taxonomy): domain Eukaryota; kingdom Metazoa; phylum Arthropoda; class Merostomata; order Xiphosura; family Limulidae; genus Limulus; species Limulus polyphemus. The sequence goes on along the minus strand of NW_013666608.1, from coordinate 232,418 downwards.
TTCGTCAAAAGCTGTCTGAAGTTCCAGGCAATAGTATGCAACATATGTTTAAGAAGGATGTCTCTCTGGAAAAGCACGTCTTGTTCAATCACTGCATACCTGTAGCAGTTGGAGAATAAAATGGGTGTTAATGCTATTCCATATAAAGATGTACCAGTCAAATCACTTGATGTAGCACATGTGGATCTCTGTGTAATAAAGATGTACCAGTCAAATCACTTGATGCAGCACATGTGGATCTCTGTGTAATTGGACTTAAAACATGCACTAGAAAACTGTTGTCCTCGTACGTTTGATAGGTTATGATCTTATGGAAAGCAGCAGGGAGGAGGGGCTGTGCTTTGGACATGACAGCCTTTCAGTAGAGTGTTTTGGAATGTAGATTATACTGCAGAGCTGTTGTTAAGATGTACAATTATCAGATAAATCATGGCTAGATGTGGTGACACCGAGTGTAACAGTATTGTGAGACTCCAAAGTTGTTTTAATATAAAGTACTTAACATCTGGAATATTCATGTGTTTGTGAGAGAATGAACTGTAATAATATATTGTTGTCAGTATTTGCTTATTTCTGTTTTTTGTATCTAAGAACAACAAAAGCCATAACCACTCTGGTATAGTGTGTAAGATTAGTGGGAAAAGTTCTTTGTACTTTAAAGGTTAAAAAAAGGACATTAGATATTAAAGTTTTTCAACAGTAATACTAGTGTTAAACCAAACTTTGTACTTTAAAGGCTAAAAAAAGACATTAAATATTAAAGTTTTTCAACAGTAACTTTGTTATTAGATCAGTTGACAGAAACACTAGTGTTAAACCAAACTTTGTACTTTAAAGGCTAAAAAAAGACATTAAATATTAAAGTTTTCAACAGTAACTTTGTTATTAGATCAGTTGACAGAAACACTAGTGTTAAACCAAACTTTGTACTTTAAAGGATAAAAAAAGACATTAAATATTAAAGTTTTTCAACAGTAACTTTGTTATTAGATCAGTTGACAGGAACACTAGTGTTAAACCAAATAACAATTTTCTTGACAGTAACACTAATGTTAAACCAAATGACAGTTTTCTTGACAGTGACACTAGTGTTAAACCAAATGACAGTTTTCTTGACAGTGACACTAGTGTTAAACCAAATAAGTTTTCTTGACAGTAATATATGAACTTGCGAGTGAAGTTTAGAAGAATGTTATATGTTAACCACACTACATTTGTCATATCCAGTGCCTACAAGTATGTTAATATAATTCTGATAGAAATACTTGTCAAATGAAAATAATACTAGAGGTGCAGTGTTATATGAATAGTGGACTTTGTATAATATTTTTTTCATGAACTAAATGTGCTCAAAATATCTTAAATATTTATTGAAGATCATTCTCGCATGTGTTCTATTCTAGTGTATTTCTGTGAAAAAAATCAAAACTTGTTAGTGCTCTTTTAAAATATACTTTTTTTTTCAGCATTTCGAACCACCTCCAGCACCGAGAGCAAAAACTGCATTTTTTGAAGATGAGGAAACATCAGAGGTAAATTGTGCTTTTAAAAAAATAATAACTGTAGCTTCAAGAAATACCTTTTTCTACGTGGTATTGATATAGGTTTTAAGGTTTCAAAAGCTTGAAATAGGTTGTTAAAAATTGATTTATTTAAGATAATTTTTGAAAATATTTGAAACTATATTTATAGCTTTACATAATTTTTGGGATTCACAGATGTTACAGAAGTTACTGAGGAGTCGTAACCCACAAGATCTGCAAGCCGCTAACAGGTTAATAAAGAATATGGTGAAAGATGCAAGTATCTGACTTTTCTAATTTCAATGGGATTCATGACCCTTTTTCAAGTTTTGAGAATATTTATAACTTGTATAATTATGTTCTGATAATATTAATGTCATTGTAGGAAATATATTAGTGCTTAAAACTGTGTCAATTTGTAGGTGTGAAATGTCTAACAATATGTTCAAAATAGTTTAGAGAAAAAATTTGTATTGGTTCTATCCAGTGAACAGTTAGTATGTGTGGATGATTGTTAGACACCAAATCACCTTTATCGCCAAGTAGTTGTCTGTCGTTAGTGTGTTTTGGGGTCAGGGTCAAGTACATTCAAGTATAGCTGAGACGAGTGTGATTTTTGTAGCTTTGTATCCTAAGTGTGACAATGGTAATATCCCATACATTGGTGATGGCTGTTGTAGTTATTGATATCAGTTAAATTCAGGTATATTTTTCTTGCCTTCCTATAGCACGATGTGTTATCTCTGTCATTTGTGTTGTGTCTTGTCTCATTGGGTGCATCAATAAGTGTTGTATTAAGCTCTTTAATTAATTTTTTTTTGGTTTTGTTCTTTATTTCTATCTATACCAGTGTAGGGCTTTATATGTTTTGTAAACACCAAACTTTATGTGGATCCATGGCTGTTGGCCACAGGGTCTCTAATAACATATGAGTCATGACTAGTGGCCACAGGGTCTCTAATAACACATGAGTCATGACTAGTGGCCAAAGGGTCTCTAATAACATACAAATCATGACTAGTGGCCAAAGGGTCCCTAATAACACATGAGTCATGACTAGTGGCTAAAGGGTCTCTAATAACATATGAGTCATGACTAGTGGCCAAAGGGTCCCTAATAACACATGAATCATGACTAGTGGCCAAAGGGTCCCTAATAATACATGAATCATGACTAGTGGCCAAAGGGTCCCTAATAATACATGAATCATGACTAGTGGCCAAAGGGT
>NW_013666608.1:219409-228685 GCF_000517525.1 Limulus polyphemus | reverse complement strand
TTTTTTTTTTTTTTTTTTTTGGGGGTTGCGAGATCGATCAAGTTTACTGAATTCGTACAAAGATTAATTACTTAAAATAACAGATAAATTTTTTTTTCCTAAGAAATGTTTGATAACTATCTAGACATTATAAAGATTTTGCATGTGAAATTTCAAAATTTTCTGATGCACAAAAGTATTTTTAATCTTAAAATGAAAATTACTTTGCATGATAGATAGGCAAGATATGAAAAGAAAAAAAGGCAAGAGAGAAACATTGCTTTATAAACCTAAAGACTTAATAAAAAAAATTTATATTTTGAATATGAAAGCATTGTAATGTTTACTGATAAATTTCCAAATTTCGTTAACATTCTCACTTATTAATTTAAAAGTTATAGCATGAAAACTATAACAAGCACAAAATGGTTACGAGGTGGGACCCAGGGATCGAGCCCATGCTGAAAGCATTAATGAGTAAAAGGCATACATTTTTGATAACTTCAAACACTGAATGTATTGTATTGATGTTAAATTCCAAATATACTGTTCATATACACTATTTGTTCTTATTATAATAAAATTCTGCAAAACTTTGTTTTTAAATTTTTTCAACTCTAGTTCTGTAAGTATAAATTATTTTATATTTTTTAGAAAATTATTTGAAATGCTGGCTGCCTCCAGTTCAAGTAAATTCCGAAAGTGCAAAAATCACCAGAACAGTTTCTGCTACATCTGTGGAAAATATATTACTGCTTCACAAAGAAAAACATCACACACAAGGTAAAGGCAGCTTACTGCCACTATTTTGGGTGTAAAATTGGAGATCAAGAAAAACACTGAGCTCCACACGTGATGTAGAGTTTGCACAACTTGCTTGACACAGATTCTGAATAAAAAGAGAGCAAATATGCCATTTGCAGTTCCCATGATATGGAGTGAGCCCAAAGATAATATAACTGACTGGTATTTTTGCATAATGTTTTTGGATATTCAGGCAAAACTAAACAAGGCATTAAATATCTACACATTGCATCTGCAATGAAACCAGTACCTCATGGGGATGGTCTTCCAGTGCCACATACACCACCAAATTGGGAAACAGAAGAGTTATCCTACAAAGAAGACAATGAATCATCTTCAACCTCTTCATGTAGTAATTCTATTCCTGCGGCACCTAAACATAAACTGCCTCATCTGATCACACAAGAAAAGTTAAATGATTTGATTTATGACTTGTCTATCAAAGCAGCATATACAAGAATATTTTGAATAACTTTATCATAACTTGAAAACTAGAGGTGATCAGTAATTTGAAAGAAAACACGGTGCAATTGATATCCTGATCACCAGGAAAAGTTCACTGCCCCATACAGAATGTATAATGATATTACTGATCTATTTGAACATGAAAGTGCCAAGTGGAATTTTACCTGAAGACCAGTACTCAGGTTTCATCAAACTATATCTGATTCGTATTACGTGTTTTATCATACAGACATCTTACATCATAATTTATTCACTGCCCTTTTCACTTAATTTACAAAATTACATAAAGTAACAATTTCATTAGAAATGATATGCTGAGAGTTAAATCATACAACTACTAAACAGTGAATACAGCTACCTAGATAAGCACACATTACACCTCTAATCTTGAATCAAATTCCAACTTTCTTGATCATTAAGAAACTAAAATTAAGACTATATCAAAAAATTATAAAAGTATAATTCTAATCATGCTTCACCAGCTTGTAAAGGGCACATACACCACAGTAACTGTTGCTGTAACTAATGGCTTATAAAAAATAGTATTCTGACCACTACTTTATTTGTTGTATCCCAGCTGGCCTAAACAGCAAGATGCATCATTGGCAGTGTTTATGGTTAATGTCTGATGAGAAGTATAATTATAATCATGCTTTGTCAGCTTGTAAAAAGTATTCACACCAAACAATTATTGTTATAGCACAAAATATCAAATTCAATGGAATTTGCCACTTTAATTTTAAGATTTTTCTTTTCCACTAAAAATAAAGTAACTTTTCCTTACTTGATTCTTTAAAAGTCAAGCACTGCAATATTAATCAATACAAATTGATTTATTAGAATTTGGATTTTCTCAATCATGGGCTTCAACAGGTCTAGAGCAATACCCAGAAAAGGGGATATTAAGATATTAACATGGAACAATTAGCAGAAGTGTATTATAAATATAACTGCAATTATAAATATATACATTACTTGTTTCTGATGCTGCATATCAAATAATACTGAACCAGTTCTCAAAATGATCCATTAATTATTGACAGTTACCCTTGGGCTTAGGTAGAAGCTTGATCTTATCATTCACTGAAAAATTTGCTCAAGTCGCTTCTTGACCATAATGTCAGGCTTTTTTTTATCAAAATCCAGGAAGCAGTGCGGGAAAATTTGTATTTCTGTAAATTAAGAAAAAATTTTCATATTTTGGTCTGGCCTAAATTTGTAATGATCAAGAAAGTTTGGAATGTAATTGAACTGTCAACCTCACAAGAATAAGAAGATATTTTTCACTCTGGCATAAGCAATGTAAATTCAACTTTGAATCTTATGAGAAAGTGAAAGAAACACAGCATTGCTTCCAGAAAAGATAGCCACTTCCCTTTGTCACTAGTTTAAGTATAAAAGTTAAAACAAACAACCTGATTTAAAATAACTTTTATTAAAATATGCAAGGAATTTTTCAATGCCAATAATGGCAAAAAATAACATGGTGAGCTGTAGGATGAAGATGAATTTCAAATATTGAGTAGATACTTTTTTCATAACTTGATACTTACTACTGTACCATAACCTCAATGTTAAAACAAAATTTCTGTAAGAGGTCGAATGCTACACTGATCATCTGGTAGTTCCAAGTAACTTCTCTCAACTACATGAAAATGGCACAATAATTCTAATAAATATGTTAAAAGATACAACTACTACTTTAATACATAATGCGAGCTTGTTCAGATTGCAAACTAAATGTCTGTAAAATATGTTTAATTTACCAAAGTACTTATAAATAGTAAAACCAAAAGAATAAATCGAAACAATAACATTCCCAAAGGAAAATTGTATATTGTAATGTATTTGTCAACATTATTGTATAATTTTAATGCAACCAAGATTGGTATAGTTTGATTTGGTTTGTTCTGAATTTCACACAAAGCTACAAGAGAGCTATCTGCACTAGCCGTCCATAATTTAGCAGTGATAGATTAAAGTGAAGACAGCTAGTCAAAACACCCATTGCCAACTCTTGGGTTATTCTTTTACCAATTAATATTGGGATAAACTGTCACATTATAATGCTCTCATGGCTGAAAGAGCGAGCATGTTTGGTGTGATGGGAATTCGAACACGCAACACTCAGATTGCAAGTTAAGCACCCTAACCACCAGTCCATGCAAACAAGAGATGTTACTAGAAATTGACTAAAATTAAGTATGCATTAAGATCTTACACAGGCATTTTACCTTGTGTGCTATGATATAAGAGTTTCAAATTGAAATAAAGGAGCACCTACGTCAATATTTGAACTAGGTGGGGCTGTAGGTCTCTCGGTCTATCCTACCTAACATTTTTAGTAAAAACTTTAAGCTTTAGGAGTATACTAGTATGAGCTTATTTTTTGTTTTACTAATGACAGCAGTAAACTGATCAAATTAAAATACATCTGTATTTCTATCGTATTTAATAGTGTATAGTGTTAATTCATTATTCAGTGCAAGTTACAACTTAAAAATCTATTTCCATGTCAGTGTCACTGTCAATTAACAATCGGGATTTTACTAATATTTTCTATTATTCAGTTGGCTCTTCAGCTTCTACCTGAATACAGAACTTTGGCGTGAAACTGAAAGTTAGTACCACAATTTGAAATTCAAAACTCACCAGCATCAATACTGTCATCTTTTTCTTCGTGGTTCAGGGCAGATTTCAGACGCTTAACGAGTACTGCTTTGTTTCCTTTCGTATCGAGCCCGCGAGCTTGAAGTTCTGCCCTAAGCTCTACGACTTTTAATTTTGAAGGATCAATGTCACTCATAATCTATTATGAAATGCACCAGAAAGAATAGTCAAAAATTATAAAACTTTCTTTAATACCGTTACTGTATTTTAACAAATTGCACCCTCAGTAAATGTTAAAACAAATTTATAACACCTAAGCCTACCAACTGCTAACCATAACTTCTCCCAAGATGGCGCCTAAATTTGAGGACACGTGATCGAAAGAGTGGCATATCAAACAAAAGCTTTCATTGGCTTTGCGTATCACAAGATGGATAAAGAAGCCAATTAGAAGTCCGGATACAATAGTTAATAATCATTGTTATAATGTACAATCTCCTGTGCAGCCGGTAAACCAAATATAAGCAAAGGATAAAAAAAGAAACAAATTTTGTCTTGTACTGGTTTATGTAATAAAGTCAAGTATATAAACTGTTAATTAGTGTGTGGGGAAAATTATAGGGATCAGGAGAATTAGAATTCGCACAACGTTTGGTGATTAATGCACAAAATAAAATCACTGCAAAAATAAAAGTTGAAAAATAAACAAATTTATTTTATATTTTTGTTTGGGGCACTATGCTGTGTCCACCGAGGGGAATCGAACCTCAGGTTTTAGTGTTGTAAGTCCGAAAACATACTGCTGTCCCACAGAGAAACTTTATTTTATATATCAACGTTTCGACCAATTTCTTTTCACTGGGCCTAATATGAATTTGGTTTCTTTGGAACTTCGCGCAAAGCTACACGAGGGCTATCTGCGCTAACAGTCCCTAATTTAGCAGTGAAAGACTAGAGGTAAGGTAGCTAGTCATCACCATTCACCACCAGCTCTGGGGCTACTCTTTTACCAACAAACAGTGGGATTGACTATCACATTATAGCGTCCCCACGGCTGAAAGGGCGAGCATGTTTCGCGGGACGGGGATTCGAACCTGCAGATTACGAGTCGAGCGCCCTAATCACCTGGCCATGCCAACTCCAACCTAATATGAAAATAGAATTAATGATAGCTGTGTATATATAAATATATATAGGTTAAAGATTTCCTTTTTTACCAGAGGTGAGATTGAAAAGAGAATCTGTAGCGTACAGGCCTAATGCATTCTTTGATTAGCGTACCCTCTATGAACTGCAGTTTCACCTATTCAAGGCTCATCACCACAGTTTGGGTCAGCAAACCAAAGAAATGTCATTGAGCCTCTTATAATGATCAAGTGTATATAATATTGTTACGACAACGCAGGTCACGTGACGCTTGTATCACGCCACTTCCTTCTCAAACCTTCATGAAATGTAGGGAGACTACTAGATTGGGGTAGTCTTGTATATATAAGACCGGCCAAGAAGCAACTAAGGTAATGTGTAATTGAACTGCGGAGAGAGAATATTGTTGAGCACGTGAGACGTTCGTTGAGAATTACAGCGTTCGTTATAGCGCGACTGTGGAAATTAAGTGTATTGCAAAGTTGTATTCAGAAAGAATAAACCAGTTTTATTTAAGAAAGGACTTGTATCGCTAAAGTTTCATCCGAAAGAAATTATACGGGAAATTAACAAACGACCAGAGACGTAACAATACTTATATAGATTAATTTGCAGACTATCGATATATGTTATATGAGTGAATAGTACAATTATTACCATTATTCATAAGGTACGTGCCTCTCTCAAGCTTTTTTACTGAACACAGAACTTTTGATTATTCCATTTTCCAAGTCAAGTCCTGATAATAATTCCTCAGTTAGTGATGATAGTGAACCTTCTCAGGCCATCAATCCTCAAGCCGCTGAAATAAATGAAGGGTTAGAAACGAAACATAAAGTTGTTGTCTCCTTGAAACCAAACCAGCCGTTTCTGATGCCAATGCTAGTAAAATCATAGATAGGCATGTACCCACAAAGGGCTACACATTTCCTGGAAGGTTATATAGGAAAAAAATTCCAAGGACGAGCCATTGCAAAGTGTCTTCGTTTGAAACTCATGAGTGGATACATTACATTGAGAGCCTAGATGTGGTCCTTTGAGTGGCATGTAATCATATGTACCATGAGAATAATGTTAGAAATGACTCACATCTGGACCATGCCTTCATTACCAGAGGAAATAGCAACTGGAAGGAAGGTAATGCCTCGTTTCAAACGAACAAACAGTGCATCTGCCATTGCAAAGCCCAAGCATTATGGAATGAATGTACACAAGATGTAGGTGACAATACTCGTTTCCACATTCAAGCAAGAAAGAGATTATTGCAAGGCATGCTTGCTAAAACTGATTTCAAACTTGCACTTCTTGGGAATGCAAGCAGAGACCATGAGGAGGAAGGACGAAGTACAGTATAATTTTAACCAGCTAAACCCATTGCAAGCTAAAGATGACCCCAAACTAGCCATATTGTTACAGAAGAGAAGGAACAAATATACTTCGGCAGAAACATAAAATGAAATTCTAAAAATTATGAGAGATCATATCCTAAGGTGTATCTTCAGTAACTGTCAAGGTTTTTGACAGTTTTTATAGATGAGACAACTGACTGCGTTTCAGGTGGTTAAACGAAAACTGTGATGCCCATGAAGATTTTGTTGGTCTTCACTCTGTGAGCTCAATGAATGCAAATTCACTAGTTCACGTGATTAAAGATATGATACTGAGGGGAAATTTGTTCATGAAAAAGTTAAGAGGTGAGTGCTAGGATGGAGCAAGTGCTATAAGTGGTACTAGAAATGGAGTTGCCAGACAAATCGTCAGCATCATGCCTAGGGCCCTCTACACTCAGTGCTATGGCCACATGCTAAATTTGCCCATACATGATACCCTCCGATTAATTAGCTGCCTCCGTGTGCTCTAAATTATACTAATGAAATCACCAAGTTGATCAAGAAGTCTTCAGGAAAGCCACTTACAAAGGGATAAAAGAATAAGATACTGATGCTGAAGAAAAAACTCCAAGTATCCGAGTTCTCTGCCCCACCAAATGGATGGTAAATAGACAAGCTATGACATCCATCAGACATAACTACAAGTATCTGCAGAAACTGTGGGACACTTCAGGAGAGAAGGTTAAGGACCCAGAAATGCGGTCCAGAATCAGGAGTATGAATACTGTTATGGACAAATTTGATTTTTACTTTGGATTAAGTCTGGGAGAACTCCTCCTTAGCCACTGTGACAATATAAGTAAAGGGCTCCAGATGGTTAACATAAGTGCAGCAGAAGGCCAAAATCTGATGGAGAGTGTGAATATGACACTCCAGGGAATTTGTTCAGAGGCAAGATTGAACGTGTTTTACCAGAAAGTGGAAAAAAAGAGACAAATGCATTGGATATTAGTAAGCCAACGTTGTCTAGAAAAAGAAAACGAAACTCGAAGTATGAAGAAGGTACCAGTGATTAACATTTTCCTGAGAGTGTTGAGGACAGACTTAGAGTAATTTACTTTGAAGCTCTAGACACAGTTATACACTGTATATAGGAATGCTTTGCCCAACCTGGATATAGAATTTACAAAATGTTGGAATTAGTTCTGATGAAAACTGTTAATCAGTAAACCTGTGACGCAGATATTGACCAAATTATCGTTTTTTACCTCTACCTCACCCCCTGTCGATGGATCTTCACCAACTTTGGTATGGAGGTTCATTCGTTCCATGCGGGGGTAGATACAAATTTTCATTTTGCATTTTGCGTTTTTTACCACTATTTCGCCCTCTCTAAATGGTATTCACTAAATTTGGTAAGAAGGTTTACTGGGTCCATGGGGAGATACATATAAATTTTCACTGATGAAATTTGTGTTTTACGGTTTTTATGGGCTTTTTTTACTACTATCTCACCTCCTTTTGATGGATCTTCACAAATTTGGTATGTATGTTTGTTGGGTCCATGGGGAGATACATACAGATTTTCAGGTTTGCATTTAGCGTTTTGCGATTTTTACGGGCGTTTTTACGTTTTCAACCACTACTTCGCTCCCTGTTGATGGATCTTCACCAAAGTTGGCATGATGGTTTGTTGGGTCCATAGGAAATACATACAAGTTTTCAGTTTTGCATCTTGCGTATTGAGAAATATTGAGCTAATAAAGTTACATTCTGGAGATATAGGTCGTGATTTGTGCCCGGCATGGCCAGGTGGATAAGGCGCTCGACTCACAATCTGAGGGTCGCGGGTTCGAATCCGCATCCTACCAAACATGCTCGCCCTTTCAGCCGTGGGGGTGTTATAATGTGACGGTCATTCCCACTATTCGTTGGCAAAAGAGTAGCCCAAGAGTTGGCGGTGGGTGGTGATGACTAGCTGCCTTCCCTCTAGTCTTACACTGCTAAATTAGGGACGGCTAGCGCAGATAGCCCTCGTGTAGCTTTGCGCGAAATTCCAAAACAAACAAACAAGGTCGTGATTTTATTCTCATTTTTAGAAATGTCTCATTAACAACTCCACTTTGCGTTAAACAAAGTTAAGAATAATAATTCCATTGTGTTTTGAAATACCCTTTTCCAGTAATTTGGACACCTGTGCAGGGAACGGGTAATTCAGCTAGTATATTATAAGTCAAGATTTATAATAATATATAACTGTGGGATTTTCTTAACTAATTATCCGACATCAAATAAAAACTATCTGGTTCACATGAATATCTGGGTTCGAATCCCCGGCACACCAAACATGCTCGCCCTTTCAGACGTGGGGGCATTATAATGTGACGCTCAATCCAACTATTCGTTGGTAAAAGAGTGCACCAAGAGTTGGCGGTGGGTGGTGATGACTAGCTGCCTTCTCTCTAGTGTAATACTGCTAAATTAGGAACGGCTAGCGCAGATAGCCCTCGTGTAGCGTTGCGCGAAATTCAAAACAAACACATGAATATCTTGTATTATCAATTGAAAGGGGTTAACCAACAAACGTTTCTGCTATAACTTTCCAGCTCAGGAATTTAATAACACAGTTAACAGTTTGTTTATTTGTTTTTGTAATTAAGCACAAAGCTAAACAATGGGCTATCTGTGCTCTGCCCACCACGACGGATATCGAAACCCGGATCCTAGTGTTGTAAGTCCGCAGACATACAGCTATGCCACTAGAGGGGGACATTTAACAGTTTTTCTAAACTAAATTTTTACAGAAAGTTAAATTAACAAACCTTCTAACTTAGTATTAAATCAAACTGAACATAAAAATGAGTAAATATCACATATGAAAATATTATAAACAAATTCAAATAACGCTATATATATATTGTTACGTCTCCGTTTGTTAGTT
>NW_013666608.1:215088-218448 GCF_000517525.1 Limulus polyphemus | reverse complement strand
GTACCAACCTCGGTACTTCTGTGCTGGACTTAACGTAGGATTCGAATTCAAGAGCTCTGGCCATTGCATCTTGCATAGTAGTGGGGTGTGCCTGCTTTACTTGTATCTTCAGTTGTGGACTGTCCAAGGCATCTACAAACTGATCCCTCAGCAACAGGTTTGAGGACATCAGGTGGTGCAGTTGGGTAGGCCTTGTGTGCCATACTGTTATGACAGCGGAAGTCACGCGATGCTGGGAGCATGCGCGCTGGAGTTTCTAGAAGGATCATGACTTATCAGGGGAACCTCACAAATATCCCAGTGTTTGCTAGATGCCCTCTTTTTTAGTATATAAGCCAGCGATAGATCAAAGAGAATTGCATAGATAGAGAGAGAGAGAGATAACTGAGTCAAGCAAACAGTAGGCACCGTAAGTAAAGTGTGTGAATCACTGTGATTTATAGCCTGTGTTTATAAAAGTAGTTAAGTTTATAGTGACTGTGGAAATTCTGTGTATTACAAAGCTGTATCAAGAAAGAATAAACTAGTTTTAATTAAGAAAGGACTTGTATAGCTGAAGTTCCTCAGAAAAAAATTTATACCAGAAATTAAAAAACGAGCTTAGCTTCATTCTGCACATCAAGCAGATATGTGTCATGTGTTCAAGGGCTCTGAACATCCTCTGTGTCCTCTCTTCCAGCTCTTGGGGAGCAGATCGATGTTCTATGCTCAGGATCTATCATGCCCTGATTCGATCCAAACTGGACTATGGGTCTTTGGTTCTGCCAGGACCTCATCCTTGAAGATGCTGGACCCCATTCACCATCTGGGACTTCAGCTCTGCCCCGGGGCTTTCCACCTTTCTCCAGTCCAGAGTTTGTACACTGAGTCCCACGAACCTCCTCTTCGCCTCCGTCATTTGCAACTTTCTTTACAATATGCTACCAAGCAACATCAACTGGCCCAATTTTCTCTATCTTCTGTTTCCATCCAGTTTTTCTGGATACCTGGCCATGTTGGTATTCACTGGAACAAACTCGCTGATACTGCAGGTAAGTCCATCTGCTCTGGTGCCGTCACGGTCGTGCATGTCCCGTACATGGACTACAGTCCCGTCTTTAAGGCGCGGCTTCGTGCTAGTTGGCCATCGACCTGGGTGAGCAATGTCATAACAAGCTTTTCCAGATCAAACCTTCTGTTGGTCTTTGGCCGTCTTGCTTCTGTAAGGAACGGAAGGAGGAAGTTGTCCTGGCAAGGCTACGCATTGATCACAGTTTTTTAACCCATCGTTTTATTTTATCCGGTATTGACCCACCAATGTGTAGCCATTGTGACACTCAAGTTACAATAGCCCATATTTGACTGTCGTGCCGTCGTTACGACCGTGAGCAGCGGTACCACTTTAGACACGTGTTTTCTAAGAGTTTACCCCGACATTGGACAGTGTCATTGGTAATGGTGACACTGTCCAACTAGATTGTATTTTTAATTTTTTATGCACTATAGGTCTTTTTAATTGTATGTAAATCTTTTATCGACATATTTTGGTTTTAACTCGCTGTATTTTTACATTTTACTCTAATTTACTTTCACTGTTTTTACTGGTTGTTTGGCGCAGATAGCCTTGTTGCTTTGCACCATAAAGCACCAAACAAACAACTAATCTTGGCTTTGTGATTGGGGAACACCTTGCAGCTGTCACATGGAGCAGAGATGTCCTAGTTCCATTTTCTATGTGGGGCTTTTGGAGGAAGTAATTGGGCACATTCCAAAATTCAATACTAGCATTTATCATTGGCATGCCTTGTTCCTAAAGTCACCTTTTGTGATCATTCACTTTCTGTGTTGCTTCAACTTTGTCTCAAGACATTTAAGGGCCAAAAGAGTTAAGATTGAAAAATATAATATATGGAAGTCTCTATGGGGGATATGATAACTTTGATAAGTGAATTACAATTTACACCTGACGTGCATGCAATAACTTTTTAAAAATATAAATTCACTGTAAAACATATCACTTAAATTGAAATAAATTTATTTTACTTAGATTTGTTTGTTTGTTTTTGAATTTCGCACAAAGCTACACTAGGGCTATCTGCACTAGCCATCCCTAATTTAGCAGTGTAAGACTAGAGGGAAGGCAGCAAGTCATCACAACCCACTCTTGGGCTACTCTTTTACCAACGAATAGTGGGATTGACCGTCACACTATAATGCCCCCACAGCTGAAAGGGCGAGCATGTTTGGTGGAACGGGGATACGAACCCGCGACCCTCAGATTGCGAGTCAAGCGCCTTATCCACCTGGCCATTTTACTTAGAATCACTTAGAGCAACCACTATTACTCAGGCTTAATATGAAAGTGCAATTAGATCTGAAGAAGAGCAGTTGCTAGAAACATTGCCAAGTAAAATAAATTGCTTCTATTTCATCAGTGTGTTTTTACAGTGATTTTATTTTATTGGTTTTATCTCCCAAAGTTGTGCATGGAAATACAAAATCCTCTGAAAACGTTTTTCTTTTGTTTGATGTCTATCTTAGAAAGAACAACAAAGTGTTTCAGATTTGTAGCCATCATTGAATCAACCGGGACATCACGGTAGTTCCAATGCTGATTAGAATCATTGAATTTTAGAATGTGCCCATTCTGACCTTTCAGGAGAACAGTTTGTTCTTTTAAAGAGAATCAAAACTCTCTTAAAGAAGACCCATTTTTGTTTGGTATTCTCAGGTAAACTTATTTCTGCACAAGAATAAGATAGGTCTACTTAATAACAGGAGAATCGAGCAAGAAATTAGCAAGGTATATTTATTTGAATAAATGACAGAGTTTAAAGCTATGTGAAAAATAAATAGGGCTGTGTGAGAAATAAATAGATTTGGCATGTGATGTAAAGTGTAAATAATTTTTATTATAAGACAAAGCAAAAAAGTGTATATACTTGCATGGACTTTTAGACAATTGCCTATTACTGAATTAGTGAATATGTTAACAGCTTTAATCAAGCAGAACTCAGTCTTAACAAAGACTCCTTACAGAAATAGGACACCATGGTGCTCTTCAGATATGATGAGCATCATTACGTGATGGCTTGGTCATTCTCTCACTACATGCAAAAGCTGTAACCTCTAAATATCATCTACTTGGCCCACAAATTATACAAAGGGTGAAGTGCAGCAACATCCTTATAGACAAAGTAGATACTATCTGCTAGATAAAAAAAAGGAGATTTAAATGAAACAATTTCAACATCTCTCTGGATCACATGTTTAAGCCAAAACCGCATATAAATCAACTAAATGAAAAATGCTAAAAACTCTTATACTAATAACGATGGTGGAAAATGTATTGTTACGTCTCCGTTTGTTAATTGATTTTTT
>NW_013666608.1:181244-214088 GCF_000517525.1 Limulus polyphemus | reverse complement strand
TATCTATACACACATTACATTACCCTCTTTTATATACCAGTCTACCCTCTATCTAGTAAATACTAGAGCATTCGCCAAAATACGGGATAGTTCTAGAAAGTAGAGGACGTGAAAATCACATGATCTCGATGACACAACAGTATGTTATGCCTGCATATCACATACTATTTCTATACTGTCATGTATATTTCAACTAAACCTTTTTCATTACTTTTTTTGCCACTTTAAATACTTGTGTTCACTTTTTGATTTCTTTTTGTTTAATACTGTGAATAATGCTCCCTGTTTTCATTTTGACTTCAGCACCATGTCTTGACTCTTTTATTTCACCTGTCACAAACCACTGTATATTTTCTTCTGAACATTAGACCCAGGGACCTCTCATTTTGCAGAGATCAAGTAGCCTGTGTGCAGGTATCACCTTGAATTACCACATAACCAATAGAATTACTTCTAGCAAAGTGTATCTTTGTTTTTGCATTATTTATGGAATAATTAAACATATCTGGCTTCATAATGGGGTCTTTACAAGCATTATTTAAACACATGGATACAAGATAAACATAGGGTAAAATACTAAGTGCATTCATTTCTCCAAATTTATTTGAAATCCCAAATGCAGAGGACACCCTAAGAAGCAAAGGAAAGGAGTAGGTCAGGTGAAAGTATGCAAAAAAAAGGTGACTGGCAAATAAGAACAGAGAAAAAATGGTAACATAACATACATTTATCATAATTTCACTTAATATAAAAAATAAATTGATATAGGATAAGCTTCCACAAAGCTTATACAGCTTATTGTGGAATACTCAATAAGGAGTTGAACGTACATCATCTGTAATTACATAATCATTGGCATGGTCATTAAGAGTTCAAATAACTATACTTTTTGGACAGAAAGGAACACAAATGGTTATAAATTTGATCCCGATTCATCACAAACTTTAGATAATCAATTAGACACAATATAGTATTTCACATGTTATCAAATCTCTAATAGTTATCAACAGCATCTGAAAATTACAGACAAAACTAATAAGTGAATAAATAAACATTACAATTATCTCAGAAATTAACTGTTTTGTAACTTATATTTAATTTTGTCACAGATATTGCCCAATGAATTAAACCACTAATAAATTGTATAAAAAACAAATCATTTAACTTACAGTCAGAATAATACTATCTGGTAATAACTTTTCAATGTTTATTATTACAAATGGCTGCATAAATTTGAAAATCAAATACCGTTATTAATTTTGTAAATTGTTAGTAAATATTCAAGATTTCAGTTTACTCTATGTTTACATAAATTTCAATTACATTTAACCAAAACATTAGTTTATCAAAATCTATTTGTAAAATTTGTTTGCTAAGTTTCACACTAATATAAATTGTAGTCAAGGCTTTATCATCCACATATTGATATTAACATACAAGTTTCATAGTAATGTGCTCAAAATGAAACCCTGTAAAGCCTCATATCTATTGGACCTCTACTTGTATTTCTAACTGCAAACCTTTTACTCAAGTAACCAATAAACCATTTTTTATAACTCACCTCTTATACCCATCAAGTACAAGTGCAAAAATGGCATTATAAATCTATCATAATAATCATATTTCTAATTTTTATGTTATAGTAAAATTGAAATTAAGATATTATTGATCTTAACATAAAAAACTAATGTTATTACAACACTAATATCACTAACAAACATTAAAATAAAAATTAAAAAGTTAAATCCAATATCAGTCCTTTGTGAATAAATTACTATTCAATGAATATTACTTAGTTTGTCTATTAACATCAGTTGATAACCAGTCTTTTAAATTTATCTTTAATTCTAATATTCTATTTATATTCCATAAATCCCTGGTGAGTTGGTTCATTATATGTGGTGTTTTATACCTTTTTATTCTTTTTCCATACTTATTGTTACATTTTGGAATTTCATATTTATTTTCTAATGTTCTAATATTATACATATGATTTTTAAATATTTCACTATTTGCACTGAAATAGGAATTCATAATTAGCATATATTTATAAAATGCATATACATCAAATAAATGATTTCTTATAATTTCATCTTTTAATATAACAATTTATTAAATTTGCCCTTTTTGTTCAGAATTATCAACTTAAACATTTTTTTTTTCTGAATTATATTTCATTTTTCTAAGTGAATTCTACCTGTTGAGCCATATACTCTTAGTAAACTTTCCGTAATTTCGTTCCGACGAAACTTTAGCGACACAAGTTCTTTACTTAATAAAACTGGTTTATTCTTTCCGAATACAACTTTACGATACACTTATTTTCAACAATCGCGCTAAAACAAACGCTATATCAACGAACGTCAATAATACTTCTGACTGCAGTTCAATTACTCACTATCTTCACACACACATATTACATTATTATCCCGTCACGTTGTCACCCTCTTTTATATACCAGACTACCCTACATCCAGCAAACACTAGAGCATTCGTCAAGGTACGGGATAGTTCTGGAAACGTGGCGTCACACCAGTCATGTGACTCACTGACGCAACAATATCTTGTATCTTCTATAATTTTGCTGAAATACGTCATAATTTATTGCAGATCATATTTATATCTTTGTCTCAACTAAAACATCATCTATAATTAGTTACAAGTATGTCTTAGTATTAATGTTTTCAATACACATACAATTACAGTTAGAATACTGCTTATTTTCTACAAATAAGTGATCATATTTAATATTACATCTTTGATTATAACTTTGTAAAAAATATTTTATTAATATTATTCATATGTTGTGAGTGTATTATCATAGTGTTTATTTTATCAGTATTCATATAGATTTCATTTATATTTAGCCAATAACTTTAATTTATTAAAATCAGCTTGTAGAATTTCTTTTGCCAGCTTCCACACATCAACATGAATTATAGTTAAAGCTATATCATTTGCATATTGATGTATTTTACTCTTTAAACCTATGTTTACAATACCATTAACATACAGATTATATAGTAATAGACCCAAAATAAAACCTTGTGTAACATTTTTGAAAGTCACTGGATTACTAATTATTTCCCCAATTCTTGTTACCGCAACCCTATTACTCAATTCTTAAACCAATGTAGCTTCCCTTTATACCCATCAAGTATAATTTTTCCAGTAGTATTTTATGATTTAATGTTTGAAAATCTCTATTTAAATCAAAAAATAACACAAATACCTTTTTATTTTTATCTAATTGTAAATTCAAATCTTTTGAAATTTTTTCTAAAAGTAATGTTATACTTTATTTTTTACAAATCCATATTGATAATTGTTTGTAATATTATTTTTTCAGTAAAGTCCAACATTTTGTTATATGCATACCTTTCCATTATTTTTTCAATTACAAGTGAAGTTGAAATTGGTTTATAATTATTGAAATCTTTCTTAATTCCTGACTTACAAATATGTTTTATCACTAATATTTTAAGTCCATCAGGTATTTTCTCTTTTTCGTAGATTAAATTGAATAGGAATGTTATAACCTTTGCTAAAACACTAATAAATCAATATATGGTTTTATGTACCTTAACAGCAAACCATAAACTCCTGGTCCTTTGTTAATATCCATTGCATTTACTATATTAATAACTTTTTCTACTGTTATTGGACGGAAATAAATTTTACTAATTTGTTAGAATATACTTTTAAGATAATTATTTCTATTTATAACATAGATATTATTGTTATCTGCCTTATTATGATGACTTTTAGAGCATTTATCATAATTATAAATTCGTTATCAAAAATATTAATTGTTTATAACATTTATAATACTACTTATTTTGATTTTATTAATCATTAAAACATTATTTATACTCTCTATCATAGTTTGTTTTATAGTCTTTTTTTATATACTGCTTTTTACATTTACCAATATCATCCTATGATCTGGTACTTTTCCTTAATCACATAAGTTATTACATCTCCATTCTGATCTCGTGTTAACATTTATATTTTTACTGAAATCCATTAAAATACAACAAATTTTGATAGTCATTTATGAAATTACTGTTTTCATTATTCCTATTTTTTATCATTAATGTCACCAAGATGTACTATATGCTTATAGGTTTTTAATTCATTCAGTAATTTTTCCAAATGATAAGAATTATAATTTGGAGGTCTATAAATCATTTACCTCAACAGTAAATGATAATATTTCTGCATTTTCGAAACTTAATTTCACTATTTCTAGAGATAAATGTTTTTAAAATAAATTAAGATTCCTCCTCCTTTATAATTCCTACATTCATAAAGTTTTTCATAACCCTCCAAATTATAATTTTGAATTTCATGTTTTTGTAAGTGTCTCTCTGATTATTAAAATATCTAATAATATTAAAACTTCACCAACAATTGTACAAAACTATCCTATTTATTGTGAATATTGTTAATAATTATATGTAACAGATTCAAAATATTATCTTCAATATGTTCTAATTTACAATTAGCATCATTTATACCTTCATTTTTCACAGTTTATATCAGTATAAATATCAGAATAATATTCATAGATTATAGAAATAAAAAGAAAAGATTAAATTATAAGTTTACAAAATTGCTACCCAAATTTAATTTTATTATATTATCAGTTTCTGCTTTTCTTGCAAAATCATTACCATTTTTTTTCTTTTAATAATTTTCTATTCTTCCAAAATAATTCTTATTTCTCAACCATTTCTGTTTATCAAAAACACTTGAATTTAACTAATATAGGTTATCATTTTATTATTATACTTTGGGCTATTAATACTTCCTCTTTTTTTATAATCTAGTACATGAAAATCTTGAGTCACCCTCTGAAGAATATTTTTTAGTTCCTTGTTTATCTTGTGGTTTTATTCCATGTGTCTCTTAAGTTGCTGGCCCGGCATGGCCAGGTGGTTAGGGTGCTCGACTCCCAATCTGAGGGTCATGGGTTTGATTCCCTGTCCCACCAAACATGCTCACCCTTTCAGCCATGGGGGCATTATAATGTGATGGTCAATCCCACTATTCGTTGGTACAAGAGTTGGCGGTGGGTGGTAATGACAAGCTGCCTTCCCTCTTGTCTTACACTGCTAAATTAGAGATGGCTAGTGCAGATAGCCCTCGTGTAGCTTTGCGCGAAATTCACATCAAACCAAACCTCTAACTTGCTTCTTCATTCATACTGTTCCTTATTATTAACTTGAATCAATTATTTTGAAGTTAAGTTAGTATTTTAAATATTATTAATCTTGAAACTTTCCATATCCTTTTTTTACAATTTTGATATCTTCTGCATGCTTGAGACTTCTATTAAGGGTATTTCATCATACTTAGCTGACAAAGTTTATGGAATCTTTGATTTCATTTATACCCATTTTTACTTCATCTAACACGTTTAATTTTTTGCTTATATTTTAGAGTATAGTGACGACCATTGGATTCTATAAATTGCAATCAATCATATCCAGACCTAGCTGACTTTCTAGATCTTGTCTTGGCCTTCAGTTTCCATGTATATGAATGAATTAGTTGTTTTAGTTACAGTTATTTACTTGACTTCTGTTGTTACTTGCTTTCAAGGTAGATTCTCTGTCATTGACTAAACCTGAATTTTCTGTTTGTTTACTGGCTTCTCAACAGTGAAACAGCAGTATGACATTTTTTTGACATCACACATACATCTGTATGTCATCTCTGCCAAACCACTGCATTGATAGTGAAGTAAACCTTTACAATTTCCATTGCATTTTACATAGTCTCCATCAGAAGGTAAAGGCTTTATACAAACATCACAACAATCAGAAGCCATTTTATGATTTATTGCTTATTTCAATGTATAATTTTTACCATAAAAGGCATGTAATTAAAAATCTTACTATAAAAACTCACATTATTATTGAGCAAAACTTCTATGTTCAATCCTCAATAATAATTACTTTCCTTTCACATAATATTTATCTCTAACTTTTGTGACAAAACATGAATTTGTGTTCATCACATTCTAATTATTTTCTTTTCACTTAATATTTAATCCTACCTTTCAATGGGTAGAGCCATCAGTACACCTGATCACAGCAGTAGTTCAGACAGAATACTAATTGGCAAAAGTGAAACTTCAGGATTTATTGATTTTAATATTACCACAGCTAGATATGGCAAAGCTAATGTTTTTTATTTGTTTTTCAAGTACTTACTTGATAGAGTTTTAAAGGCAGTATGAGCACAAGCCCAGTAAAATAATATGAACAGTTTGTAAACATTTTCAACATCCCCATTATTGTCAATATTTTTCTCAAAATGCCTCAAACAAGACAATTTTTTACATCTTACACCTATCCCTTTAAAATCTCAAGTCTATAAAATTAAAATCATGTTGAAAACCAGTGTTATAAAAATTACTAATTCGAATAACTACAATTAAAATTTCACTTAGAAAATCTAACTGCAAACATATATATATATATATATATTAAAGCTAACTCATAAGTTTGGAATAATAAAGAAGTCTCTCATTACCAAACTTACAGTTTAACTGTCTCACAATGGAGGCAGAACATTGTGTTATGATTAAACTACCTTTAACAAGTGAACTTTGCTTAACCTAAACTTATCTTTAGCAAATAATAATGAAGAAACAGCACAATGGGTAAAAATTAATGAGAAAATCTGGATGAAAATATAATAACGAGCTTAACAAATTAACCTCAAAAGTCAATGAATTCCTCATTGTCACTAAATATCCTTGGTGGAGATATTCTTTCACATACAACTAAATCGCCTGATAAAATCCTTGTTTGTTTTAGAGAAAAGCCACATTGGGCTATCTGCTGCAACCTCTGTGAGGGAATCAAACCCCAGGTTTTAGCATTATAAGTCTATAAACTTACCACTGTCCCACCAGGGAGCATGAAAACCTTAAATGAAAAAAGCAATAAAATATAAATAGTACAGAAAAATTATTAGGTAATATGTTTACTCAGAGTAGAAAGTGAAATATACTAGTATTAAAAATGGACTTCTCTTCATCAGCAAATCACCCACTTGTTCATATTATTATTGTTTCTCAAGTTTACAACAAAATTGGCTGGGAATTTTGCACCAAAACTTAGACAGGTATAATATATGAATTGCTGCATATGTACATGATCTACTTAAATGTTGATTTATTTGGTTATAAATACATAATAGATGCTATGTTGTTCTGAGCGGCTGCTTTTGTACTCAACATGTTAAATGCGTGTTTACATGAAACTTCAGGCACAAATCCACCCAGCATAGCAAATAATTACTTTAAAAGACATGAAGCTTTATTTAAAGCAATGTTTTAGACATATTTGTATTATTTGAAAAGGCTGCTTTTCTACAGGTAAGACTGTATATGTGCTTACTGGGGGCTGTCTTACTATAGCAGCCATATGTGAAATGTCACTGATAACATCCTTAATGGTATATTAAATGAAAACAAAATAATATTCATGTGTGAAATTAAAAAAACAACAAAAAACATGATTTAAATTTCTTACAACAGAGAGCACAATGGAAAATAGGGTCATCACATCTAGTTGTTTACTAAAACCCAATAAAATTAAACATAAATATATAAACAGTGAATGAAAATAATTAAAAGGTGAATTTGAATTAACAAGTGATGGGTTTGATTTTATAAAGCTAATCTCTGGAAATAGCAATAATATAGCATTAAGTAGAGAGGCCTAATGGTTCTTTTCAGTATCCAACCAGAACAAGTTAGCCTGAATGTTATGGTATTATTCAAGCATAAAGTTACCTGATTTTCACAATAACTGGGGATTTGTGGACCTAGTAAGCAAAAGGCCATGATTTAATAATTGGTATCAGATGGAAATAGAGAGACAAGACATAATGTGATGTTGAATAAAAACTGAATACATTGTTTATTGAAAAAATATGGATTGAGAGCTGGCGGATTGTTTGAATGAAAGACTACTGTACAGTTAAATTGATTGTATGTAAACTGTATTTTATAAATTGTTGAAATAAAATAAACTTTACTTGTGAATAAACTAAAAGACAGTTGGTACTAAATCACTTGAAGGAAGATAAGCACACAATCAGCAGAAATAACAACTTCACAAACAAATGATTAGCACAGAATGAGCTAGAAGACAGCTGACTTGATATGTTTAAAGTAGAAGCTAAAGTTGGCTGGTCATTTCAGTTAACTGCAGTGCATTTTTTACATGAAGTACAGTTACTAAAATAATCTAACATCTTTAAACAGACCACAATTTACCGAGTCAACAGTGTTAAGGGTTATCTAGATAACATTAACAAATTCATGCAAGAACATCCAAAATTACATAAACAGTGATAAAGTATACCTGATATTTTTAGGTCTTATGTACAGGGATAAATATTTTAAAGAAATATTCCAAATACATATAATAACATTGAGTGTAATAAATTAATATTCAATAAATTCAGAATCACTACTGTTTAATGTTGCTCACACTGATTCAAAACAAAATTTAAAGCAATGCAAAAGATAAACACACACATAATGCATGTGGACAATTTTAAATTGAATAATTATCAAAATATGAAAGGCATATTATCCCAAATTTGTTTCCCTCCTCCCTTATGTTTTTACCAATATTTTTATGTAATTCCACATCGTCTTAACAACTCAGATTATGGAAAAGGCATTTGATTTAAAATACAAGACAAATTTAAACATTAGTATAGGATATCAAAGTAACTCAAGGTTAAGAAATTTAATTTCATAAAGAGTTACCAATATTCTAACAATTGAAAAACTAGACTGCAAGTATACAAGCTGTATTTAAAAAAACAAGGAAAAAATAGTTTTTGATAATTTGAAGGCAACAAAACCATATGGGTAATAAATTCTCCTTTTTTAGTTGTGTTCAACCATACACTTTTAAGTACAGGATATTATATTTCTCTAGACCAAATTAAATATCAAAATCTGAGATCATTTCTAATTTCAAATCATATTGTTCTACAGCCATACCTCTTGAAATTACTTAGTTATCTCAACAAGTACTTGAGGTCAAAAAATTAACTTGGACATCATTAAAAAATGTGATTTTACATGTTTTGTTACACATGGCTTGTGATGTAAAATAAAAATAATGAATATATAATAAATAAAAAAAGACCCTACAAATTTATCTAGTCAACATGCTTTAGGCATAGCTTTTGCAAGAAAACTATTAATAAGAAATATTTTGGCCTATTCTCTGAATTGCGCATACCTTATTGTATATAAATACGTAGAAACTCAATAGTGCTAGAGAGAAAATAGGAATGGAGTGTAGATGATTGGAACAATGTTGTATAGTCAGATTTAAACAGTTTAACACAGCTGGGACAGATAAGGCATGGAGAAAATCTCACTAAACATTGAATCCACATTGTGTGGCACTCACAGTTAGAACACTATGTAGTGGTGTGAACTAGTTAATATCAGTGGGATGAGCTTGAATGTAGGATTCACTGCCAACACCAGAGGGTCAACTGTTGGGTGCATTGATAGATACTTGGTCATCCACTATTCCAGATACATAAGATCTTGTTGAACCTATGCCATCCAGAATCATGGCCAAAGGAAAGATATTCCAAATAATGTTGTCAGGCAGTGTATAAATCCACCACTCCTTTCAGTTTTAGAACACAGGATGAGTAAAATACCTCACATTGTTAGTAGTTCATAACAGTGAATATTCCTTATGAGGTTTAACATACTGCTCTTTCACGCTCTCTATAACTCTAAAATAAGGAAAGTTGCGAGCACAAAGCTTTTACATGGAACACTTTCATTGCAGGACTACTTTAGATGACAACTACTACCTGAATAGACATTATTAATAATCACAGGTAATGGTAACATTTTTAACTAGTTTACATTGACAGGATAAATCAATCATCATCTCAACAAAAATTATAGCATTTGCATGAGACTCGAAAACATAATAGGAATAGATAAATATCTAAATAAAACTTATTCACTTAGGTTGGGGGTGTATGTATGTGTATATATATATATATATACACACACATAGCATAGTTCTCAGGTGTGTGCAGGTAACATTGTAGTTGCTGGTAGAATGTTCTTTCTTCTTTAATTAGTGATCAGGATATTGTTGTTCAGAATAAATACTGTTAACTGTGTGACTAAGAGTTAAGTCATGTGATGAACATTTGCCCTCATTACTTTCTTAGGTAACCATGCAGGCAAATAAAGAAAAAAAAGTCAGGTCACTTGGTGGTTTAAATTGTTTCACCTAAAAACCATTTCTGTTTTATTTTTCATAACCTAATGTGTTAGGATTATATTAGATTTATTCTTTATAAATTTTTTAAACCTTAAAATGTTTTTCAAAATGACTTTTTAACCATGGTGAACCAAAATAAGAAAAACTGGTGTAAGTTGTTTATTTTGAACAAAATAACAAAGTACATAAATAAAAAAAAAGCCAAAAGGCTCTTACATATATAAAAACAAACTAGTCTGAAATACATAAACACATCAGTTTAAATGCAACTCATCTTACAGATCTAGAAAAATAATCTTCTTTTTAAATTGTGAATCTTATCAATACTTTAGATTAGCATTTTTAGAATATAATACTATCTTCTTTTTCATTCTGAAAAATGAACTAAAGACTGAGTGAGGCTTAATTAATTGAACATGGGTGTAAGTGAAAGATATCTACATATAAATTAATATGTGATTTATGAACAGTATTGTAAAATGAGATCAGAAATATAAGCTGCACTGCAAATGTCACAGATTCTCAGAGACCAAATGAGAGACATATTCCTTGTAGTTGATGTGACCTGATTGAGGATCCACAGCAGCAGAAAGCATTTCTTCCATTTCATCTTGTGTAAAACATTCACCTTTAGATAAGTATTGATTAAAAACATTTAGGCTTTCCTTCTTCATCATCATAAAATTTTACTTAAAACATGGCTAGACACAGTTGTAGTTATTGTAAAACTGAGTCCTTAAATCTATAATGTCTAATTAACTTTGTAAATATTATTAATAACATTTTTCAATTTACTTTAGAAAAAAAAAAAAGTATTTTTTTATGTTGAAGTTTGTGCACTA
The DNA here is from genome assembly GCF_000517525.1 of Limulus polyphemus. Classification (NCBI taxonomy): domain Eukaryota; kingdom Metazoa; phylum Arthropoda; class Merostomata; order Xiphosura; family Limulidae; genus Limulus; species Limulus polyphemus. The sequence goes on along the minus strand of NW_013666608.1, from coordinate 202,942 downwards.
AAAGTAATATTAGCAACAACTCTTTTATATATATGTAAATAACAACAACAACAAAAAAAAACAGATTAAGAGTAATATATTTTTATTTTTAATAACAAAAACAAAATTTATCATAAACATAATAATCCTGTTTTTGAACATACCGGAAAAACTGGATCATAAACAGCCTAAGGATTCATAAAAGTAATTGCATTCCATGAAGTCATAATAACTAGTCAGTAATTATGGAAAGAATAAATAATAATAATATGTAGTTGAAAATGTAAACAGGTTTTAAAGACAAATAAATTTTGTCACACATTTAATAGTTACTTATTGATTTTCAATGAATCAACAGCACAGTGTTTTTCACAATATTAATAATTTCTACATAGTTGCAAGCCAAACATAACCAAGTTGTTAGCATGCAGGGCTTTGGATGTCATAGTCCCTGGTTTACAACAAATTACCTCAAAAATAAAAATCATATTTACACTTTGGGGCCACAGGTACATTATAAGAATGATGGTCAAATTGCAATATTTGATTAGAAAAGCCTAAGAGTTTGCAGTAGGTGATGCTGAGTAGTTGTCTTCTTTCTAACTATTCAGTTTAAAATTAGGGACAGCTAGCCCTTGAATAACCTTGCACAAATCACACGAAACAAAAATTTAGCTCCAAGTAGTTTTGCATATTTTTGGAATAATTCTATTGGAGAGTTAGTGAGCACCTTTCAGACTAACCATTACATGTGAAATATATATAACAACAAAAGCTAATCATATACGTTTATATGTAAGTATATGCATTTCTCGGTGACATCTGAATTTTTCTATTACTTTTCATTTCTCTATCTGGAAACATAAAACTACTTTTATTGTACCAAATTCTTGACCTTTTTTTCACTGTCACCAAAAAAACTGATATAACCAGAATGCACTCTGACTTTTTTTATCAGTTTATTTTGCCAAATCAATTATTTTGTTTTAAAATTATTTGTAAGTTATGTTACAAATGTATATCAGGCAGGTGGTACCACTGCCTATGTAGGGATGGCTCAGATTGTTCATCAAAATGGTATTTTAAATATCTCCTCAATAGATCATCAGAACTTTACAATACTATACAGTGTTTCCTTTAATAACAACATCTATGTAATGACCGAGTCACAAGTTCTGGGAATGTTTGTAAATATCACAGCAAAAAGTTTGAATTTCTTGTTATTCTTTCTTCTGCTTCTCTTTTATTACATAATAACTCAAAAACCAAATCAATAGTGTCAACCAGTTTCACTGAGGTGACATAGTTTCAAACAGAGTATCCACTTTTATAAGTATTATTAAGAACTAGTAGTAAAAATCATAATTCTAGTGTAAACAATGTTATCATTACCCCCTTGAAGTTAGCTTTCTTACAGAAATTTGGTGTTTCTTTAAAAAGCCAATAATAGCTAAACAATAAATATTACAGTTGGAACTTCATTGTATTTAGAACTTGGTTATAAATACAATCTTCCTATGTATACTGAAACACTGTATCAAAAAAACAAGCAAACAAATAAAGAAAATACTTTTAAAAAAAGGAAGTAAATGTAGGGAAGGCTAATATCAATCCTTCAAAAACAAATCAAACAAGATAGTAGGGTTGCCATTCACATCATCCCTACATAATAGCACAGGCAAGAATTAACATATAGCAATCTTACTATAATGGATGCAGCATGTATGTCAATTAGAGATGCACAGATACCCAGCCAGATAATCGGCTCTGGCCAGATAATGGGCTACCCAGTAATACTCTGCTCCGGCTGAGTGTCGAAGTTAGGCATCTAAGCTCTAGTCTTTGTATCAACTGACACTGTACTGAAGTTACAGTCAATAATTGGTTTAGTTTAAAAAAAAAGAAAGAAAAAAGAAACACGTTTTCCGAGCAACAAAGACTGACTGCCCAGTGAAAGTTAGGGATTCAGAGAACAATAGGGGTTAAGGTTTGAGAAGTTGGGGCAAGGAATTGAAGGTTGAAAATAAAACTTGAATGTTCTGTGGGTAATTAATCGGTTAAATGTAATAAACATAAATTTTGTTTTTTGTTTCTAATTTTTGTGTATGTTGGTGTGTTTTATTTTTTTGAGGGGGGGGGCAAGAGGAGAACCCGGTCTCAGTTGACACCCGGCCCCGACCGAAGCTTAGTGACCTGGTACCTAGACCCAGTATTCAGCCAAAGTTTACTACCTGTGCATCCCTAATGTCAATATATATATATATATATGTAATCAAAACTCTTGTGCCATCAATTGAAATCTATAAAAAATTTCACAATTTAAGTATTCAAGATTCAGGCAATTAGAAAAATAACTGTGGTATGTGCAACAACCACTTCTTTATAACAGAACACAATTTTAAATAAAAGTACTCTCCTCACAACAACAACATGACTTTCACTAGGACTGTACCTGAGGGTTTGATTATATCTTTATTAATTTACTTTATAAATCTAGTACTAAGAAACTGGAGGTCTTAAAAAACTACTATTTGTTCAAAAACAGTATCTCTTTTATAATATATGAAAAATTACAGTTTATATCAGTAAAATGTATGAAAATTTTAAGCTCTGCACATTGAATCATTTTGATGCAATGAGTTACTTATGACTAAAGATCACAATCCAAACACTTTTTCCATGCAGTACTCCCCAGAAAAAAATCCTTTTTTAGAAAATGTTCACTTTTTCTAAATTTTTTCAATGATGTATGAATACTACAATTAGTAATTACTGGTACAAACAGCTGCCCATAGGGAGGCATTTCTGCTAGTATAAGTAACTATTCAATCACAATTGAGTTTAATTTATCCTATTTTTGTCTGTTTGCATTCTACTACACCATGTGCTTGTGCTATTATGTAGGGATGATGCAAGTGCCATCTCTACTATCTTGTTTGCATTATTTTTGAAGGATTGATATTAGCCATTCCTACATTTACTTCCTTTTTTGTAGTTTTTTTTTACTTGAATGCATAGAGAAAGAGAGATTACAAGGCCTTGTCCCTACTGATTCTCTTAAATACATTCCAATCTGTCAAAATTAAATTATAATAACAACCTCAAAATTTATCATCTTAGTAATACAGGTTATTTCTCATATCTTCAATTTACATTTCTATTATTATAAAAACCACAAAATTATTATGACAAATTTCAATAAATTTCACAAAACTAACATTACCACTTTTTACTTTTTTAATTTTATGTTGTATCAACACAAATATTATCATATCATAAAGGAAGGAAGTTATCTGAATCAAACAAAGGATTAAAGAAACCATAACATAACTAATTTTATCTCTTTTGTGTGTAAGTATTATTACATTTATCTATATACTTAACAATTCTTATGAAAATACACCCATTTGATCTTATATAATAACATAATTAGTAAGAAACCTTTTCATTTTTGTTACTTATAGAAAAACCTTGGATACTTATTTTAACAATTATAAATCATAACGTTTTTTCTGAGGGAGAGAGTAAATGTATTGACTGCAGCAGAAACATTGAAGAATGGTCCTACAAGGCAGAAGCTTTGAGAAAAGAAGGTGTGTTAATTAGTTTTTAGAAATCAAAATGGAATTTTGTTTATAAACTCTTAAATTCTTAGAGCTTAACGTGCATCAAACTCCAATAAAACTGTCTTACAAAAACTCAATGAATTGATAACTGTGTTGCATTTTTTTATAATTTTTGTTTTGTGCAGTGTTAACATTACTAAAATGCTTATAGCCAACACAGTAATTTCTAAACCCAAACTCACTAAAGAACTGTGTACTTTCTTGATTTAAATGGTGGATAAAATCTACCAGTTTTGGGATAATGAAATGCTGATTCACTTAGGCGTGATCTAAAAAAGTAAACAATGTCGATATTTCCAAACCAAAGTTGTTTGATATTGTATGTGATGCACAAAAAAATTCCTGTTTATGTATATATACATACATATATATATATATATATATATATATATATGTGTATCTGTGTGTGTCTCATCTGGTTGAACAAATGCAAAAGTTTAAAACTTTATAAACAGCATATGAAAAACTAATAAAAAAATTCAATGTATTTTACTATACAACTTACCATCTTGTGTAAGAAAATGAGTTAATTCTGCTTGTGTCAAATATCCTTTCTTATCGGCATCAAACATTTGGAAAGCTTGCAAAAGTTTGTTACTTGATGCTGGGTGAAACCTGAAAAAAAATAATATTCAGCACAATGAGAAAATAAATATTTTCTCTCTCTCTTATTCTCTCACACACATTTTAATTTCACATCAGTGGAATGGAATTAAGTCAGTGTTTATGCAACATTCCAATTATTACATGATAAATAGAAAATTTAAACAACACAGTAGGTTTCAGATATTTTGAAACAAGAACTTTCTTTAATGGGTCCCAAACTAATTTGGTAATTCAAGAATAAACAAAGTACATAGTTTCCCAGTATCTGCAACAACTAGACAGCCAAGGATCTAGTAGAAGAACATATGTCGCGATTTGTTGTTGGCAGAATTAACGAGATGAAATATGGTAAGAAGTTGAAATAAACATAATGCATTTTATTGACAAAAAAAGAACCAGAATAATGGTGGTTGCAGGACCATTGTATCATTTAAAGTTGAAAAATAAAATAAATTATTGAATTAAACTGTATCTTATTTACTTGTTGCTGTTCACAAAGCTACACAATGGGCTATCTGTGTTCTGCCAACCGTTGGTTTCAAAATCCGATTTTTAGCATTATAAGCTCTCAGACTGACTGCTGAGCCACATGGGACTAAACTATATCTAAATGGCATGAGTATGTAAAAGATAACTGTGTTTAACAAAATACAGATAAAAATAAACTTTGTTAAAAATGCTAAACCACACACAAACTGAAGGTGCTGGAAGAACTGATTGATCAAAAAGTGGAGTTCATTGGAAAGTTCATACTCTTTCAAATTCACAATGAATCTGTCTGAAACTGGACAAATTGCATTAACAGTTTACTTTCTTTGGAAACTGTATCACAACTGTCCATTGTGACATCATAGATAGTTTCTATAATCATACCCTGCTATAAAAAGCACAACTTAGGACTGAATTTAGTAGGTGACAACTGGATTTATGATGATCCATATCGGAACTTGGAAAAATTTGTGAAAAAAAATAGTTCTCAACATTCAGCAAAGCATGGGATAATTGCTAAGTGATTTATAATTATTATAAAAATATACTGATCCAACTTAATTGTTCAAGGTTTTATATTAATCTTAACATATGAATATAAGTAATTATTGATGAAAAAGGGATGAAAATGGGCACCAACTGCTTTGCATAGATAGCAGAACTTTACCAAAAGGGTTTCAATAAAGAAGGCTATGAAGATGACACTTCAGAAGTCTTCTGTTTTTAGATCAGAATTTGTATATAAAACATTTGGTAAAGAAGTTTTAATGAGTCATGACTGGTTGCTGGTAAAGGTACCTCACTAGTCGATGAGGTGGTTTTGGTTTGAGTTGCAGTTGGGAAGTATTTTATGTCCTCATTTTTAGGAGTTGCAGTTGTGACAACTCATAGTTTTTCAGACTTGTGATTATTATAAAACTTACTTCAAGAATGGCAGATTCTAACTTAGAAACAACTCTTCATCATTTGTAAACAAATATTTTGGCTACAATTTAACTTTACCATTTTCTGATGGAAATTAATTATTATACATAAAGATGCATCATCTGAAATGCACATTTTAAAGTTTTAACCAATATCTTACAGTATTTCACACGTTATTCAGAACATATAATTCTTTCTGCAAATGAAATTTCAATGTTTAAATGTTCAGTATTATTTGACAAACCTTGTATATGTATGATAACTTTTAAACTAATTTACACAAAATTAACATACTTATTTTTGTTACAACGGTTTCTTTGTTGATAACTCTTTGTGAAAAAAAATCTTTACAAGCATATGACCCTTTTATAAATTCAATATACAACTTTCTGAATAAATTTCAATATATATTTTACCAATATATAGTTCAATGACAAAAACTATGAACATCTAACATAGGCCACAGGAGATGCTTTTCTGATGCAATGCATTCAGTGCACTTCGTACCTCTAAATTGGAAGAATGTAATTAATTCTTGAAGAATAACAACAGAAATCAACAATAAAAGCAATCAAGACTTATATATCATGAGTGAAAGTTTGAGATGGTAAGAGGGTGTCAGTCTATTAGGTGAGTAAATCCTGCATCACTAATAGTGACCAACATGAAAGTAACCAACAAAAATGTATTCAAAGACTACAATTTGTGGTTGTTAAAGCAGAAACACCCAACAGACATTGTTCAGAAAAAGAAAACTGGTCTAGGCTGACAGGTCATCCACTGTTTTTGCAAACACAATCACAGCAAGGAACAAGAAAACTAATAAACAAGACTCGTTCTTTAAAAAAGATCATAAACTCATTCAAATGATGGATCTTCAAAATGTGAAACAGCCATCTAAAGTTCTGTTAAAATAAAATCTAACTGATAATAACTCCTGAAACAAAACTGACATTGATGGGCTCACTTCAACAATAGAAATAAAATAGTAGGTGCAACAAAGTGCCATCCTGGTTGTTGATATGCAAGATGGCAGCATTATCACAATCGAACAAAACAACTATGCACTGTATACAGCTTATAACACCAAAAGGTTGATTAGCAGATGATATCAAGGTAGCCTATCAACTAATAACTCATATGCCCAGAAGAGCAGCCTCTACACTCTTGAAGAGTATGTACATAAACAGATCTAATGAAGGTGAAAATAAACACATAGAAACAACACCCCCAACAAAGCATTAGCGACCTCTAGAGTTTGCAGTCTGTGCATCAAACCACATTTATCAGTGGGTCCAATTATGTCTTGTAATCATTCCATGATTCTTGTGGCAGACAATGTTATTATTGTTGCATATAATTTCCTTAACTAACTTGAGTCCAGTACATTTATCATGTCATATTCCTATAACATGTTCAGCTCCTTGTGAGATAAAAATAATTTTGTAGTAATTCATTAACAACATGAAACATTAAAATTACAATCTCTACAAGTACTCTAAGAACATCACTAAACCGCTGTTATTAACTGAGTGGTTTCTCAGAACATTCTCTGTATTACCTCTCATGTTTCAGCTCTTAAAGTTTAAATGTTGTAAGTCTTGATATTTTTTGTAATACACTCAAAAAGGAAAAAATTCCATTTATGATTTAAATACAAGATAATTAAAATACTACATCACATCAATGTTAGTTAGCAGCCAAATTTATAACAAGAAATTACAAAAACATCCAACAAATATTCACATAAAAAATATTATAAAATCTTTTAAAACTATCAAACCTTTTTCAAATAAATCAATATCATACTGCATATCAGCATAAAGAACTGATAAATATCAAAATATATACTTAATATTTGATCTAAGTACTAAATCTTTTAAAAACGACACACACTGGGATATGTACATTTCATCACTATTATGTCTGCATTAAAATTTTACAGTTGTTATTTATCATCAAGTAAAGACCCCCATACTGACACAGTGAATATTTTTTAATTAATGGTTAACTAGCTTTCACTAATATATCCAAGTATATAAAACTTAATTCTGCACAAAACTTCACAACTGTTAAAACAAATTTTCATGTGCAATATTTGAAAATTACACACTTCAAGTTCTATTATAACAGAGATTTAGGTGTTCTACATCTAATCACATAAACTGCCCCTTTCCTTGATAGTGCACTAAACTCTGTGGATGCTAGACCATGTAGATAGAAAGAATTAAAACTTTATTGAACTTCGTGTAGAATTATGATAAAACAAGGATAAAGTCTTCAATTAAATAAAAACTTCTACAGCTGAAATCTTGAGGTATGTTCTAATGGATAATGAACACTAAACAATTTGTCATTATACTTCCTTTTTCCATCAAATAACATTTGAAAACATGTCAAATAGATGCCCTAGATTACACTTATCATGTTTATTTTGCACTAATCCTGCCTACCATAGATAGCCAGATTTGCCTGACACTGTTCACTGCTACACAAAACTCTCTTCACAAGCAATTGAAAAGCATGTACACAAAGCACAAACAGGCTCAATGATTTTCATTTATGTATTATTACTTCCTCATGTACCTGTTCATGTTTTGGAATAGTGTATACACCAATTCAGATCTGTTTGTTGAATTCCACAGTGCAGATGAAAAGTGAGTGGAAAGAATCAACCAAGCATATTCAATGAAAGATTAATAAATTTGTTTATGGATAAAAAAAGGTATGATTCATACAAAGAGTATAAAGTTACAAAAATTTAATTTGTTGTTAAAAAATAGGAACAACTTGTGAGATGCCTTCCCATACACAATACTTTTCAATCAAAATGAAGAAATTAGAATATTTATTCTTCCAGATACTGAAGATGTATTTTAGAAGTAGCTGATGTATGTAAGAAGCCAAAACAATGCCCTTTACATGTCTTCCTTTACAAAGCAAAGGTTTTTTTCTTTGTTTTGCTAAACCCTATTTAGACAATAATACAAATGTAGTGCAGAATAGATAAATGTTTTAAAGCATAGAAAAAAAAAGTATGTTTTAACCTCTTAGTGCAGTAAATGAAGAGTCTATAATTTACTGGATCAATATTAAAACAGACTTCCTGCAACAATGATGAGGAAGAATCAAAAAAATTGTTTTACAGTTATTAACTGGGTTACTTTTTACTTGATCAGACTTTCAAATTACAAGAAAATATCTTCATCACAAAAGGAAAAAAGTTCATGTAATTATATTAATACATAGAGACATCTCAAAAGTAAATAGAAACCATAATTTTTTCAATAGTCATTTATCTCACATTATCATCTTAACAACAATTTTTACAAATGTGCATCAGTACTTAGTCGATTTGCCACTAGCATTTTTCAGTGCTTTGACTTATTCTGGCATGGAATCGACGAGTTCTACAATTTTCTCCTGTAGGATCTTGACCCAGGCTGCACGCAAAACATCAAGTAGCTTTCCACGGGATGCTGGTTTTCTGGAACTTCTTCTCACTGCTCGAGCAGGTATGGCCCAGACATGCTCGATGGGGTTCATCTCAGGTGACTGACTTAGCCATGAGAGCCATTGGATGCCTTTCTTACTTAAATGACTATTGAATAAACATCATGGTGTCTATTTACTTTTGAGATGTCTCTGTATACAACACAGGTAAATATAAAACTTCATATTTTTTTATAATAAATTAACAAAAATCAATGTTTCAAAAATGAAAAAATCTTAGTAAAAGTTACAGTCATCAGGCAACATATGTATATAATTGTAATTTAAAACAATATTTATAACACAAATTCATGACATTATGTAGACATTATAAATGTTCACACATACCTTTGGTCTAACAAAAATTTTGTCATCATAGGCAAAAATGTTTCTAAATTTACATATCCTGGTGAGTCCTCATCTTCAAGCTGAAATAACAAATATAAGTTACATGTATTATTATTATTATTTGAAATATTTCTCAAATAAGATATCAGAAATCCTTACTGTACACACACAAAAATTTTGTTACATTTTTTTCTTACATAAAATTACACAGTTGGCCACAAATGTTTGCACATCAGTGCTAATCACCATATATTTGTAATTTATAAAATTATGTATCAATTACAACTATAATTGCAAGTTATCTTATTTGATCTTTTACCTACCTCTACTTAAATATTTTTTTAAAATTTTCTTGAGGTTAAAACATAATAACAGTCCTGGTCTAGTTCAGTTCTGAATTTAATTTTTAACTGAAACATAATACTCAAATAGTAGATAAATATGCAATATGATATAAAGTAATCTAAAAAAAAGTTTAGATCTACTATTATGAAACAAAAACTTTATATGGAAATAAGTTTCAACACTTTCACGTGTCCTCTTCAGTCTACCTTTTGTTTCCACATAAACTTCTTGTTCTATAATAGTGGATCTCAACTTTATTATAATGCTTAAAGTTATGAACATGAAAACTAAACAAATTATCTTGTGTATTATACCTAGGTGGTCTTACCTACCTATTGATACACATAATTGTTCACATGTTTAACTTTATTTTAATAAAAAATTTACTTTATCTCTGAATTGTAACTTAAACACTATGTGATAGTTTCTTGCAACATAATAACAAATAAAACAATGAACACTTCTCTTAAATGTAAAGTTGCAAGTCATGCATAGTATTAAACTTTACAATATGTAAATTATGTAATTATAGATGTGGAAGTTTATTCTTACAAAGATATTCACTTTTTGTGAGAAATGGTAGAAGACTGTTTCAAAAACAAATTACATTTTTTTGTTTTTATGATAGAAATAGCATAATTGTTAGGAAAAAAAATTAAAAATACCAAATGAATAAAATTTCACACCTAATTTATTTTCTGAAATTGAGCTGTTTATAAATTCCTAACTTTTAAATACAATTTATGTTTCATATATACGTTTGAAATGCATATATCACATCATATTGTCAGTAGAGATGATTTTATATATATATTACTATTTCTTTCCATTTTCAAATTTGCAGTATGAAGAGTAGACCCCATACTTCTGATTTCTAAAATGTTAAGATTTCTTTATCAACTATTAAGTAATGATAAGACTAGAAGTTTTCACCCTGCCACATGGGATTGAAGGTGGTCAGTACAATATTGTAGTATTATTTAAACAAATTATGAAAAAAACATCCCTTTTCCAGGACATATTTTAAAGTGATTTACAATGATGATTAAATCAACAGCTTTGCATCAACACAAAATAAATTTGGACACAATTAAAAAATATTAACTGAAATATTTTCCACCGCTAATGTTTTAAGCCTTTGATGTATTTAATTCACGCAACAATGAAAAGGGTCACCAGTTATTCCCATAAAAACATTAATAATGACCGCTTTATTATATTTGTCTTTATACCTTTCACATTAATAACATTTATTTTGTAGAGGGAACAGAATGTGACAATCTAATCATAAGTTCAATTAACAAAAGTTTCTCAAATGAAGAGTAAAAATGGTATGCCAGTACACTCAGATAACATATGTAGCCTTCCCACTAGAAAAAAAACCTCACCAGCCACAGTGGTCGTCCGACACCTGTTCACTCTTAATAAACTGATAAACATATGGATTTTTATGGAGAAACAAATAATATTGGAATAAAATTCTTCAACCTAGAAAAGCAAATTAATCACCTGTTTACAAGCTTGGTCAAGTTTCATGTTTCAAATATTCATACCTGTTTGATTATTAATTTTAGTGAAATTTTCCACTTTGCACATTGCTTGTTTGGGTCTGCACAATTATTATTTTTTCAGTCATCTTTAACAAAAAACACAAAATTAAATTTCATACTATGATTTCAAGCTGTACAATCATTATATTTGAAGTCTAAATTTTTCCACCCTGCACTATAATTTGGAACATGTACTAATGTTTACTATAATTCTGAATTTACTACGTAAGTCTTCACAGTATTTGAAAAGCTTTTAGTAAACATTACAGATGTGTTGTACACATAAAATTTGATTTTTCAATAAAGTATTTTCCCTAAAGATTTGTCTGTGAATATCCAAAGATTTTACTGAGTCAGTGTGAGCAAAAGGTGATTTTTATGCTAAAAATAAAAATACTTTTTTTTAATATTTCATTTGCATAATCTCTAGAACCTCTTAAACAAATATTAAAAGTTTTCTTTCACATTTGTTTCCATTCCTTTTAATTTTATGGTTTTATTGCTAAAATCTTCACATCAAAACCAATAAATCACAGCAGGAGCCCATTGACTATTTCCTATAAAGCTAACGTAAACACCATGTGATTGCTGAGTTTAATGTTTCACAAAATGCTCAAGCTTGTGAACATTTATGCATCTTACTTTATTGAAGTTTTGTTATCCTAAGCTAAGAAGTTTCTCATTTTTACATTAGTTATTTTTGTTAAAACTATATATAACAAGAAATAAAATATATACATAAAAACAATGACTTGTGGTAATTACTGCATACTCAAGTATTTTTGCACATTTTCAAATGTTAAACATTCTTCTATAAGCCTCACTGAATCTCACAAATTTGGATGTCCAAAAAAAAAAGAGTTGATGTAGCTTTCAAATACTCATTTTAGTAAAGAAGAATATGTTATAAAATTTCAACTATGCTCCATTTGCCATATCCAGTGCTGACAATGCCTTTAATCCAACAGAAGGGCTCATCAAACAAGCTATGATATGACAGACATAGTAATGGTTTAGATGCTATTTATATCATCAACTTTCATGAACAATGACTCTTATGGTATGAACTAGATTAAATAAGTGAATTGTAATTACTTACATCATTTACAAATCAAATTTTTCGAGTAAAAATCAGTAACACAACATTAATTAGTTATCTTATTTTTATTACCTTATATGAATGACTTTTACCATCATTCAGAAGAACTGGCAAACTAGAAAGCTAGTCTTTTTTCTTCACAGAGTGTGTCGAGCAACCGCAGCATCAACTGGAGAAAACTACATTAGTAATCCTAATAACTTATGAGTAAAAGTAAAGAAGAATATGTAATACTATGTTAACTACACTGCATTCACCATATCTAATGTTTACAAGGCCTTTCACCCAATACCAGGGCTGATAAAACTGGCTGGGATCTGACAGATATAGTAGTGGTCTATGGACTATTTATACCATCAAATTTCATGAATAATGACTGTTATGCTGTGAATTATTATGAAATAAACTATAAATAGGTCTATAAAACCTTTGTTCTCTCAAAGAAGAATAGTCAACTATTCGAAGGTGCTCGAGTTTTGGGGTCTTATTTCAAGTCTATTACACTTTATATGTGATCCTTTGTGCTAACTCTTTTATAAAAAAAAAAAAAACCTTTTAGCATTCAGAGCATAAAAAATTATAACCACATACCAAGTAATTCTGTTGAATAATGGCTTATGGTGCAAAATCTAAACAGTGATTTGTAAGATTTATGTAAAGGAGGATATGCTCTTTCTGTTGATTTTAAAGAAGTCCATCAACCACATAAATTTGATCACCAAACAATCTGGAAAGTTTGAGAGAGAGAGAGGCTTCTCTGGTGATTTGACAAAGACAAGAAGGTAGAAGGCTCAAAATTTAGATTCTTATTTTTAATTATATATAATTTGTGTTACAGCAGCCTATTTTGGATGTTAGCAAATTCTGAATTAGAGAAAGCAGTGCTCAGATGCATCACATGACACAAAAATAAAGATTGAGAATATTTTAAGCATTTCCTTTAAAATTAAGACTGACTTAAAATGCAGGCTAAAACAGCTACTCCTCACAGAAGTTTTTCAGCCAGTTGAACAGTCCAGCAATTTCCATCTTTGCCAGTCACCTGACTTTTGAAACACTCTCTGACCAGTATTTACCAATTAACAGAAATGCTGATATGCTTTGTTTGGTTTATTTCTTATTGGTCAGTTTTGCAAACTAAAATACACATAGTCTTATATTAAACACTGAAAATGTATAAAAAACATATATCATTTAATTTCATTCTAACAAGGCTGCAGTTGTTATCATAGAATATGTGCACAGTTATTGTGATAATATTTACCAAACAGGAAATCACCAAAACAACAGTCACATCAGGTAAATCTTTGAATATGAAACAATATTAATCTCATACAATATTACAAAAATAAGTTCACAATAATTATTTAGGATTGTTAATTTGTTATTCAGAATTTAATTTCAACACATCATATATAAAAAAACATATTTACACTTACATTCTTAGCTTTAAAGGCCAACTGGCATATTTCAAGAATCCTACCAACATTATCACAATAATAATAAATGAAGACTAAGACCAATAGGATTTGAATCTGATAGCTCACTTAGATAGAGATTTTACACCATAAATAGTAATGCATGCATGAATACTTCTTGGTCTCGTGCAGTTTTCCCTTTAGAAAATTGAAAACACATATATATCTTGCTTTTATTAACATTTCCCATTAAGATAAAATTTCATTTTAGCACATCTAATACAAAAGGTGAATACATGAATTCTGAGCTTTAAAGACCTAATAATGTAGCTTAATGATTTTGGCCAAGTTCCATCCTAATAAACCAATGACTGAAGCTTGTAGCATTCAAGACCAAAACATTAGTTGGTTAGAGCTCCACCTTAGCAATCAGGAATGCGAGTTGAAGCCTTGCTGATGTCAGTTTACAGTTCAAAAAATTTATGACATTATCTGTCTAAACTTAACTTCTAACATTTATATAACAGTGCTATCACTAAAACCTAAAAACCCTACCTTACAAATCAAACACATAAAACAGTAAACTAAAATTAAAATTTAACTCCAACACAGATGAAAAAAAAATTAGCTCAAGATCATGAAGTTCTTGACTAAAACATTAATCATTCTGACACATCAAAAGTGGAACAACTCACAAGTTATTAAGAGAACAACTTAACAACAAGAGTTTACTTTCTGTTTGCTAGAGATGGGCAATTAACTTGTTTAATTGATATAACTGATTACCTATGAGCATCTGATGTACATCATAAACTTACTAATTACTTCAAATTACAATTAAATCAATTCATATCACAAGTATTTGAAATACTGTGATTATGATTTCTCACTATTATTTTCAACTAATTCAAGTTTGTTCAGTTTAATCTATCTAATCAAAAACACCTTAGATGTGAAAAAAAAAAAAAGGTGCAGCCAAAAACGGATTGAGCATGCAACTTAAAGAAATGAAATAAAAATTGCTGGCCAAACTTGTAGTTACATTTATAGCATTGATAAGAATTTTACAGCAAATATTCATTCATTAGTTAGTCAGGCCATATTTTTTGTTTCAACTTGGGCATGATGGTGGGTAAAACAAAATATATATGGCCTAGCTAACTAATGAATGAATATTTGCAGTAAAATTCTTATCAATGCTATAAGTGTTGCTACCAGTCACACATTCAATTCTTTGCTGGCCACACCTTTTTTTCATACTTAAGATGTTTTGGATTAGATATCATGATTTTTTGTCAATACACACCAACAAACCACAGCAAGTAAGAAAGTGACACTCAATAGTAACCAACATTAGCTTTAGGATCACAACCCTATTATTCGGAACAGACCTATACTTTACAGAACCAACCAGATTCTTTAAAATATATGGTGGTAGTTTTCCTCTCAAAAACAGTTTTAATAACTTCCTTTATAGTAACACCATAGAACCTAGATTAACAGTTTCTTGTCATCACCCACATGCACCCGTTACAACTGTATCAAGCATCCTTATTTAGGTTAATTGCTTAAGCTAATATCACATGAAGCTAGATGCTCTTTAATTAGGATAATTTTATAAAATTTAGTAAATCTGTGCTGAAAAGTTGGCAACGAATAATAACCATCACCCATATGATTTTTTTAAAACTTGAGCTAGAAACTACTAATCTAGTTTGCTTGGCCTAACCAATACTTATGTATTTGCCCGTCCTTTCACCTTATAGTTTTGCTATTCTAATTCAGCCATCAAGCATCATTATTTATGCTAATTGCTTAAGCTAGTATCACATGAAGCTAAATGCTCTTTAATTAGGATAATTTTATAAAATTTTGTAAATCTGTGTTGAAAAGTTGGCAATGAATAATAACCATCACCCATATGATTTTTTTTAAAACTTGAGCTAGAAACTACTAATCTAGTTTGCTTGGCCTAACCAATACTTATGTATTTACTCGTCCTTTCACCTTATAGTTTTGCTATTCTAATTCAGCCGTCTTTAATCCAAATGACAAAAATACTAAAAACAGCCCACTTTTACTCTTAGATTAAGCTGTAGTGAAAACGTTAGACCAATAGCCCATGCGACTTTTTGAGAAGACATGCACAAAAATTGTTGTCAAATTTGAGCAGTTTTGTTGAATAACTTTGCATATGTGGCTTATATTAACACAAATTGATACTCCTAATTGTAGGTTGAAAAGATCTATCAGTGTATGAAACTAAACAGTGTATTCCTGAAAGTATGTTTTTCTATCCAAAAAATTTTCCGTACTTTCAGTGCAAAGAAAAAAAAAAGAGGAAAAAATTTAATTGGAGATTTTATATCTTTATTTCTTATTGGACTGCCTTGAAATTTGGTATGTGAAGTAAAGGTCCAGTAGAGAACATCCACTGAAAATATGTGATAGTTTTGATTACCACATTCCGAGCTACAAAAAAGTGAAAAAATCGCTAAACTATCACTCTTGATAATAACACACAGTGTGTCCTGAAGGTTGTTTTGGCCACACGACACAGTACCATGTGTCTTGATTAATGCCATACCTCAAGAAACTAATCAATTAATCAAAATTAGTGTTTCCAATTATTCCAACTATTAACGTAATCAAAATATTGCCATTATGATTTCTCATTATTCTTTTTCGATTTATTAAAGTAGGTTTTTTAACTTTGGCCTGAAATGGCGCAGTGATTACAGCACTTGCCCAATGATTCAAAAGTCATGTGTTCATGTATAGAAAAGTGGCTGGATGGAAGAAAGCAGAGGGTTGTTATAAACAGAGTTCAGTAAAACAGGTTTAATGTCACAAGTGGGATACCTCAGAGCTCAGTGTTATAACTTTTGCTCATTATGATTTACACCAATGATAGATATAGGAATGATCAATATGTTACTTAAATTTGCTGATGATATTATGATTTTGGATACTGCTGACTGTGAGAAAGATACTGTTGCTTTACAAAAGGATTTAGATCATCTGGTGAGTTGGGTGAATAAATGGTATGTGGCTTAGGCTCCATACCTTAGGAAGGTCAATGAATTGCTGTAAAAGGTTCAGAGGAAGGCTGCTAAGATGATGCTTGGAACGGAAAGGTTGTCATACAGGAAGAGGGTAAGATCTCTGAAATAGTTTTCTCTGGAAAAAAAAGAAGAGTTAGAGAGAGAATCTGATTGAGGTATTTAATATTATTAAGGGAACTGACAGTGTTAATGCATCAACTTTTCATAATGAAGCAAATGTTTTGTATAAAAGGTGTTAACCCTTTGGATGCTTTAATCGGGTTTATCCAACTTGATATTTATAGCCATTTGGTGTGACAAGCAGATTTACCCCACGGTGTCACAAAAACTTTTCCCCATAGTGCAACAATCGGAATACTCACACGTCCTTGAATTTCCTGCCTTAGTACTGCACATGTGCAAAAGTGCAACTAATGGATTTTTATATTGAAAAAGTACCAAAAAAGGTCAAATTCTAAATTTCATTTTGTAATGGATAAATGACACTTTTATAGAACCCACCCAAAATTAATTATGCACTCAAATGGTTAATATTGAATAACGTTTGCACTGTCTAATTCTAAAAGACAAACCACAGGGCAGTATATTATGCTGTAGTTAGAACCACTGATGGTAATTAAAGCCCTAGTTGACCTCATAATAAAATCAAGCATCAGTGGAATGTAAGTTGCCAACACGTGTTTATTCAAAGGCTAGACTTCTAGTAAGGAATTCTTGAACAACAACAAGCAGTTCATCTTATCGGTGAAAACAGATACCCATGAAACAACTAAGCTGTCAGGATTTAAAAAAAAAAGACATAAATATAAAAAAGCATAAGAGTAATTGCATCAAATATCCAGAAAGAAGATCATCAGCAAAGAAATAAGCAGAAGAATGAAAGAAAATTAGAGCTCTCAAGGTAGACATCCTACTAAAAAACGAGTGAGAACAGAGATTAGATGGGCTGAGACGAGCCTAAGAATTCCAATAACTATGCTTGGGAACTTGCAGTGAATATTAAGAATCTGTTGACTTAAATTTGGGCCATACACAAAACAGCTATACACTGATTTGTGCTATGTGTACAATAAGGGTGTGGAAGGTAAAAATCACATGTTTTAGTCCCGGTTTTAAAATCTTAGCCTGTTTCAGACTTATAAAAGCTGGAGTACAAAACAGCATGAAAGCAAACAAGTTGCCAAAACAACAGAGTTGCTAGTGAAGGTCCAGAAGTTGTGAGAAGTGATTACCTCGACAAGTATCATGTAAACTAACTAACTAATCAAAATCAGTGTTTTTAATTATTCCAACAAACAATTAATCAAAATTATGGTTTAATTGACTGTCACAAGAATAATCAAGTAATTAGTTTTTGATTATTATTATTTTTTATTATTCCAACTATCCAAGTAATCATTTATTCATTTTATATTTGTTGTTAAGCACAAACTTACATAATGTTCCATCTATACCCAACTCAGTTTTGGCCTTTAAGATTTTGTTTACTACAAATTTGTTCAGCTTTATTGATTCAGATTCAGGGAGGCGCTCGTAATTCAAGGGTTTAAAGTTTGATTATCACTTCCACCAAACTTGCTCATCCAGTCTTTGTTATTGCAAAGTTATTTAGATTATCTGCCACTGTCACTAATTTTACATTGTTGACTAGAAAGAAGACAGCTAGCTGCCAGCTACCATCACCAATTTTTATTTTTACTTTCAAGTGCTGACTGGAGGGAAGAGAACTGTGTTGCAACATCTGCCATAAACTTTTATCTATATGTTTCATTTTCAGCTAAGACAGTTTTATTTTTGTTGTACCTGAAGATCTCTGTCATATTAAAAAAAAAAGTGTATTTTGAAAACGTCTTTAAAAAACCTAAAACAAGCTGTTAATATGAAAATTATTCTTATATAATATCAATTGATTAGTTCAATATAAGTGATTAATGTGTCTGATTATTAATCGATTAGTAAATTCTATTGATCGTCCAACTCTATTGTTTACTATAAGGTGGACATTTAAAAACATTCAAAAGCATTTCCTTTTTACCTCAACTAATATATCTTGCAGATCAGCTTCTGAGAGACAACATCCCAAAGATCTCATTATTGTTCCTATTTCTCTGCAGGGAAAAAAAAATTAAATTAATATTTGTAACTGTGAGTTAGATAGTTGTAACAGCTAAATATTTATAACATCAATATAATACAAAAACCTATACATTTATTATGCAGAACTTTGCAGTTAAAACAACTAAATTGATAAAAATTTATGTAAATGTCTGTATCAATAATCTTATTTCTCTAAATTAATCATCTGATATACTGCTTGTTTTATAACTGGGACATACATAAGTTACTATCATACTTATAACACAAAAGCAAAGTAACACAACAATTAGGAACACAAATATTGTTTTAATTCTATACATCCCATGATATACATATTGTTAAAATACTTAATTAAGTTCAAGTTTCCTGGAATCATGTTCTTCTACACAAGTAAACAGCCTCTTGAAGCAATGTCAATACATTCCTCTATAGAACCAAAACATGCAAGTCTGTAGATGACAATTTTTTTAATTCTCAGGTGTCATATCCTTGAAACTAAACAAAAACATTATGGTATTCCAGGTTTAGAGGAATAACACACAAGTAAAGGTTCAAAGATTTGGTTTAATGGAATGCTAGAGTATGAACAGGTACAGAAGAAAAATAAAAACAAGTTTGACAAGCACAGAACAAAGTAATATTTATTTTAAATTCTATAATAACTTTACAGGTCTTCCAGGTTGAAACAATGATATTAAGGTAAAATAAAACTGAAGAACTGAATTATGAAACTGATATAAACTTGAAAGAAGAACTGAAATTAAAATATAACAGTGTATGGTCAGCATGTATAATAAAAAAAGGACCTACACAAAAGCACAGGTCTTGGCTTTTTCATTGTAGAAAGAGATAAAACCACACTCATAATGTCTATTCTTTCTATAACTAACCAATCAAATAAGATTCCTAGTATCCAAAAATATCTCTGATTCGTGTCATAGAAATAAAGCATTCCCACATATATAAAAAATTAATGTAGGAAACAATACAACTACCTTGTGAAATAATAAATAACTCTCTTGATCAGATCATACTCTAGAATGTAATGGCTACAGTTGAGCTGGCACATGACCACAACCAGATTTATTATATTCCAAACTAGAACTATAAAAACGTTTTGGTATAACTGTAGGTATAGGAATAACCTGTGAATAATTCTTTGACAACATTTCAATCTTCATGTGACTTCTTCATGTCTCTGTTTCATAGAAAAGTAGGGTTTTTTAAGTAGGTGATAGAAAAGTTCTGGTGTTGTAAAGTACATCTATGACCTCTGTAATGGTCCCGAATAAAAGTTATGTTTTGGAATGTTGAGATTTAGTGAAACATGGGTTCCACAAGTTTCTAATTTCTGTTTAGAGCTGATTTTTGAATTTTGATTTGTGTGGCTTCTTTGATTTTGAGCATATCCAATCTCCAGCAGAAACTTGTCCTTTTATGTGTTATATTCAGTTTTATAAAAATGTTAAGTATGTTTACGAGTTATTTCATCCTCTGACAAGTATTCCCATTCTTCCATAGAATTACTTACAGGAAAAATGTACTTTGTAAAACTAAGCATTTTTTTCTTAGCATGTTGAATAATTATTTAATATTTATAAATACGTTCACAAGTCAATGTCCAATTTTAAAGATCACATGAAGTGAAATTTCTAGCACCTTAGGTGGGGGGGGGGGGGGATGTATGGCATAATGATTGCATTGTTGTAATCAAAGGTCTTAAATATGCAAAAATCCATAGTTGCCAAATGCACTTAAAAAACTCAACAAACTACATACTACAAGGTACCAGAACATAATGAAATTACATAATTATTTGATTTTTGTTATATAAATGTAACAGCAATATTGTTAAAAATGTACCTACAGAAATGAAATATGCTGAGCCTACATTGAGAGATGCACAGATTTACTCTTTTTAATGAATTCTCCTTAGCTTAATTAATGATTAAATGATTATCTGTGCAATTTAAATGTTATATACCAAAAAAAATATTCATTATTATTATTATAGATGAACAGTTATAAAAATAATTACTTCTGCAAACCTAGAATTTCATACATGTAGTGTAAGAAATGGGAACAAATTAACCAAATTTATCCCCTTGATAAGTAAATGATAGTTCTAATTATTCCATTACATACCTATAAAATTCATCTATGCTGGATATACTTACAGTTTATATAACTATATTTGTTAAAACCTAAAAATAGACTTTAAAAACATAATCATACTATTTACAAAAATAAGGTTAAAATGTTTATTATTACCTTATATCAACAGTTCTTGTACCATCCTGATCAAAGATCTCGAAGGCATTAACAATTTTTTTCTGAAGGTCTGACTCAAAAGATGATTGAACTGAAAGTATATATATCTTAATTATAGTTCACTCAGTTTTCTTTAAAGAAAAAGAAAATTCAAATTTATAAAGATAATACCCGAGTCTAACGATGAGTGTATCAATTTACATATAACCTCAGACAAATATACAAAAGGAAAAGCAGCTGATACACAAAAAGAGTGTCTCACTTTACCCTTTGTTTTATGATAAATTATCATGTTATATCAGAAAAAACTCAACTTTTTCTTTGATATATTCTTCTTGCAATATGCACAGCATTATTCTGAAGTTTGGAGAAATAATTTTACACTTTTC
>NW_013666608.1:177135-180244 GCF_000517525.1 Limulus polyphemus | reverse complement strand
ATATGCACAGCATTATTCTGAAGTTTGGAGAAATAATTTTACACTTTTCACATTTTCAACTCATTAAAAAAAGTCATAAAAACAGTCTCTAAAAACCCATTCACTATAAGAGACAAGTCAAAAATAGTCCATAAAAATCCAACACTACATAATCACCCTAATTAATCTGTTTTGTTTTTCTGTTTTAAATAACCTATGTTCACTAGTAAAATTCTTTCCATTTGTTTTCGAGCTAGATTTTGTAACACTTGTATTCTTTCACTTTCCATACATTTAGTAGTTGCAAGATTTCAAAAATATAAACTTTAATCAAAATTCAAATATTGCTCAATATGCACATTTCACTAAGAATTATTTTGTTTTTAGTTGAATATTATTAAGTATGAAAGTGATTCTCATAAATGGTATAGTGGATAAAAAAAGTTCTGGTATCATCACAGTTATTTATTAGAAGGTATACAACTACACTACTTATCTTAAACTAATATTGGTGATAAGATACAAAATATAGCAATAATTCACTTTCAGTACTGAAGCTAAGTAAGTGTATGATACTGGTCATTCAAGGTGATAAAAACCTGCAGGGGGTAAAAGGTTACATTAATTTTTCAGTTTACCTTCATCAAGAATACTACCAGTTAGTCTAAAAACATATTAGAGCTTAGTGATAAATTTTACCAGAGCAAGAAAAAAAAGGTACATAGTCTGGGTGGGGAGTTGTTTGCTTCAAGCCTGAGCCCCAGAACCTCAGATCATAAGAGTATTTCTTAAATCAAACTATTTGTGAACCCACTAGGCAGAATAATTAGTCTGGTGTTTTGTGTATGCAAGTGTTTCCAGTTTGGAGGTGCCGTGCTGTATGGTAAGTTGCGTTATGTATTGGTAGCTTAATATTCCAGATTGTTTGTGATAGTCTACCCAGATTATCTTGTTTGGGATGAGGGGAGGGGGGATTACATAATAGACAAAACAGAGTTTGAGCCTTCATAGCTTAGTTGGTAAAGCAGTCTCAAAATGCTGGTGAAAGCCAAGGGTCCTAGGTTAACCCCCCCCCAAAAAAGTTATACTGTACTGAATTTCCCCCCCTTTAGGTTCTCTAGTGATCTTAGAATAAATAAAAGCTATATTTGGCAAAGTATGATTTTGTGATGCTGGTAATTTTGTAAATTGCTAATTTCTCTTAAATCTGTTGGTCAATGTATGTTGCTTAACATCTCATTATGCTTTGATGTGGAGAAGTTGAAGCAGTTCTATTAAACACAAAAAGTTTGGGAATAACTGTTATTCATGTACCACTGCTGTACAGTTAATCCAACTTATGATTAAACCATACCAGAAATGCCTCTATACTTGCCAAATTTAAAGTCCAAAACTTTGGTGTGTTTTTTAAGCTTCCTAGATCATCAGGTCAGCACTAGTTCAAAATTCGATACATAAAATCATAATCTCAAAAGCTTTTTATATGTATATCTGACACCACTGTGATTTCGTTAGGAGGGGCTATAAAGCTAACTTGCAGTAAACAACTGCACTGGGAACGATTTTAATTTTACACTTATATATATATGTGCAGGAAAAGTTTAAACTGGCAAAAGCTTCACTGCAAGTTGAAACATAAAAAGCACGGCTGGGCCACCAGCACAGTAGTTACAAACAGTAAACATAAACCTATGGGAATAAATTTGATAGAGGTCAAGAATATTAATTTTCTTGAAACAAAATAATAAAAATCATAAACAAGTTAACATTTATCTAAAATCATGGTACAACTTCCATATGTACCTATACAGAGGTTTTCATCTTATAATTATACTTTTTGGTAAATCTATGGACCGTTAACCCTAGTACCACACTGTACCAGTACCAGTTAAATTGTTGCAAGCTTGATCTTATGAAGGGTTCTTACTCTTACTAATCTTGGTCAGGGGTATATTATCATATCAAATTATAAAACTTTCCTTATTTTACAATCATTAATACATAAATTATATTTCCCCCACCTTTTATCATAGTATTTTCTTTACCGTTTATTCTTAACGCGTTTTTTTTTTTAATATGTTAGGCCTAGGTTGTTTCTACTTTTCAGTTTCTAACTAGTTAAAATTATTTGTTTGAAACACGCAGCCCATTATTATATAATTATAAACATAAATGTCAATGAACACTGATGATAAATTATTGAGTACTGTTGTTCCGTACGACGTGAGCATAATCAATTTGGATATAAGGTAATAATGGATAAATTAACATGTTTACATAAGACTTTTTTATTTTGTGCAACGTTTTGACACACGTACTTCTTTCGGCAGTAAACAGAGTGATAACATATCTAACTTATAAGGGGTCAAAATATTGTTATATTTGTATTATTTCAAAAAAAAAGTTACCCATATCAACCGTCTGTCCACTTTATGATGATTAATATGTTGACCCAAACCAATAAGATTAAAATACAATTTTTATATTTTGCTCAAGCCTCGTCATGCCATACATGAATACTATGACAAGTTGACAACCGTAATTTCGTATAAAAAAAGCCGTTAGAAACCATAGAGTTCCATAATACAGATAAAGATGCATCAAGTTTAGTACCATCCGTCTGTGTTAGACAAAACAAATACACAAATAATAACGAAATATTTTGCTGCAAAAAACAAAAACAAACAACAACTGATAATTATTTTACAATTTTAGTATTTTATTCTTCCTTATGTTATCTTTCAAATAATATATTTTATAAAAAATAATCCAATATTTATTAAATTAATTCTAAATTCCCATTATTATTTGACAATTTATAACTCTTCTAAGTTCTATGATTGTAAAACCTGTTTTGATTTTAAAACCGCCCGTATCTGCAAATTACGTTAGCTCATTTCGAAAATAATTTGCTTTTTCGGTTTCAGATCCATTTTTTCTAGGTCCCCGGTAGGACAACGATACATTTATTGACTTACAACGCTAAAATCCGAGGTTCGTTTCCCTGCGGAGGACACAACTTGGCTCTGAAACAAACAAACCTTTTTTGAAGAGTATTGTTGCGTCATCGAGATCATGTGATTCTCACGCTCTCTACTTTCTAGAATTATCCTGTACTTTGGCGAATGTT
>NW_013666608.1:167488-176135 GCF_000517525.1 Limulus polyphemus | reverse complement strand
TACTAGAGGGAAGACAGCTAGTCAACAGCACCCACTGCCAAATCTTGTCTGACTAAATAGTTGAATTAGACCACCACTCTTATAGGACGCTCTTGGTTCCAAAATACAGAACATGTTTTTCGACAACGAACTGCGAACGATCGGCTATTAGATTCACACCCCAAGCACGCTATCCACTAGGCCCTTGCCGGCCCTAAAGTATATTGGTTAGTCAGTGAAATAAATAAGTATGAATGGCATATAAATTGATGATTAGATTTTGGGCCTTATAAATCACTAGAAACAGAACCGGGATATAGTATCTTATAAGTGAGAAAGAGAGAGAGCAAGGCATTTACTTAACATACAGTCGAGTAGTCGCAGAACACTTACCAAATAACATTTTAAACTAGTAGAACAGGTAGAGTGACCTAGCCAACCAGTCCAATAGAAAGAGAATAATTTTATAGCTCTGTGGAAAGAAAGCGATGAAAAGTAAATTTACAATTGCGTAGAAACAGAACATTGATAAGGAGACCTCAAAAACAACATACTGGTGTGCAGAATTATATCGCACTTGAAATAGTTTAACAGAAAGATAATTATTCATAAAGTGACATTAAAATCTAGTAGAAAGGGAAATCACGACATATACATCCCAACAGAGAAAGCAAACAAAAAACATAATAACCGTAAATCTGTTTGAAGAGAGAAAAGTACAACAGAAATGGTAGATTAAATAGTAAAGGGAGAACTGGTTATATAAAAATCTGGCAGACAAATGGAAACACAAGAAAAACATAACCTACAAACAACAGAAATACAATGGCAAGCTAGTAAAACCTGAAGAAGTACAATAGTGATCCAATAATTCAAACATAGAAGATATAGAACAGTAATCTACAAACCAGAAGATACAGGACAATGATTTAATACAGTCCCGAAAATATTCCAGTCTAACTGTTGGTTTAAAACCCTCAACTTACCTGTTTGTTTTTCTGACAGTGAGGTACATATATCATGTTGTCTTAAAGATAATGATATTTTCTAAGCTAAATTTGTTTACTACATTTTCAAAGCGATTACGTGAATCAAATATTAGTTTAGAAACCTAGGACACCATCGCTAGCCCGATGATGAGTAGTTTTAAACGAAAAATGAGAACAATTCATTATGTTAGAACCAAAGAGTTGACCGGTTTTAAGATATTCAGAAGAAAAAACACTAATCATTTGTTTCTACACAACCATGACATTTAATTAATAATAAAGACACTAAAAAAATCAATATATCATTCAGTTTATTAGTAGCGACTAAATAATACCGGTTTCGGGGAATTTTACTCCTCAACGGTAACCCTAGATAAAGGCCAATCGAAAGAATAAGACTAGTGTTCACATGGTGGTAGAGTGTATATGATAAAATTGGCGTTGTCTTTTACTCACCACAGAGAACCTATATAGGATTGGAAGAATATGTAACATTGGTGATACGGATTTATTTTTCTGAATTATTCAGCAAACAAGCTGTTTAAAATACTGGGAGTCGTTTCCAGAAATGGAAGAGTAATGCGTTACATGAGTTCACAACGTTAGGATAAAATTGTCGTTGAAGACCAAACAGAAATAGTAATATAATATCATTGCCGTCAGTATCCCTGTAGCATGTACAGAAATGAAGAGTATAGTAATAGTTTGGTATCAGTTATAATCAGTATGCTAATATAATAGTATTATAGGTTTTTGAAGAACAATGCATTGCGACAGTAAGTTCATCAATTCAAAACAGAGACTCTACGGTAACAGTTGTATTCATATTTAATTTTCTGATATTTTTGGATTAACGGGTTTTACCATTAGCGACAGATATGTGGAAGATGTATGGTACTTAAAATATATATAGCAAAGGACAATAGGTTAATACAATTAAAAGGCACAAATCACATAAGAAAGTTGCCCCTAGTGGCACAACGGTATGTCTGCGGACTTACAACGGGTTTTGATACCCGTGGTGGGCAGAGCACAGATATCCCATTGTGTAGCTTTGTGGTTAATTACAAATAAACAAACAAGAAAGAAAGTCAAATAGTACAGTGTTTATAGAGCTTTACACAAGAGAAGTAGAAAATCAGTCAATCAAAGCAACCGTACATTTCAAACAAAGAAATGAGTGTAATTTACAAGTTCTATTTAGATTATTTGTTCTTATATATATATATTAAGGGTTATGAATTATTCAAATACACTGTTACAGATCGCCGATGATTAAATTCGAAGATCCCGAAACATTCGAAAATCAAGTATGTTTGCATGCTGTCTCCGTGATGTTTATGATTTAACAGGACATAGTAAACAGAAAATTGACAATGTAAATCTTGCCTTCTGGAAACTTTTACTTGCAAACCGCAACCTTATAGTGTACAAGACATACAGTTAATAATGAAAGTTTAGAGTCAATAACTTATTAATACTATAATAATTGGAGCATTAATCTTTAACTTAGCAATAGCTGTAAAACTGGCTACCATAACAACAGCACAATACATAGTAACTGTAAAACTAGTTACCATAGCAACATCATAATACATTAGTAACTGCAAAACTAGCTACCATAGCAACATCACGATGCATTAATTAGCAATTGTAAATGCAGTAGGAAATGATTGAGAATGCATAATCATCATAATGAAATTCAGGAAAATATTTACAATAATACATCCAGTAAAAATTGAAATACATTTTCATATCAAAAATGTAGTGGAAAGAGAATTACAGTGACTTTTCATTCATGAACTCATAGAAAGTGTTCTACATCTCTGTCATGTTGAAGGTTAACTTTCTTGATTTTCAATTAATTAGCTTTCGCTGAATGAAAGGACGGCTGTGTGGTTCAGAACTTTTTGTTTTTGTGCAGTTTCTATCCTGAAAACTTGTTGATCGAGACAAAACCTTAAGTTGCTGGTGCTAAGAGAACTTGAGAAATTAAGCTCCATATACTTTATAGTATACAACAGCTGGATAGATTAATTTTGATTTTCGGTTTAAATATATGACACCTGTTTTTCTTGTCGGACAAAATAACATGAAGATACAACATAGTGCAAGTGAGATTTTAATCGAAGTACTATATCTTACCTTGGAGTAAGCAAAACACACCACAGACAAGCAGGACGGATGTGTAACTCCTCACTGCTGGCTTATTTTTCATGGTGTTAAGTTCTGCCAAATAAAAAAAAAGCGGCACAATTTATGGGAACTGTCTCATCCAAAAGTTTTCTAATGTTATCCTAGACCAACTGGTAACGTTGAAATTTAAGAGTTGAGTGCACGTTAGCAAGAGATGTTCACGTAAGCTTAAAACCTGCGATACCCAATCCCACAAGGAACGTTTCAGAGTATAGATCGTCTTACTGAATATCGAAAACTACCACTAGGGGATGTATCACGTGATACGTGACGTTTAGTGCGGAAGACATGGTGCAATCTTGAGCTTTAGTCCAATATGCTTATAAACTGACTAGACAGATATTGTGAACATTCCTTATTAAATGTAAATTTCTTCTAAGTTTCTTTAAGACTGAAAGAACATGCCCAGTAAATTGGCTTCAATAATAGTACACTGGAAATGTGGCGTGCATAAATCGATGGCAACATTGTTATTATTTTAGGTTTAACTGGTCGATCCATTTAAGTGATTTGTATTTCAAATGAATAAAATATGAGAAAATATGTCGCCGTGAATAAAATTTATAAATACTAGTTTTCTTATCTCTAAGGTGATATTTTGTGTAGAAGTATAACCCTTTCCAGATTTTGATTGTATTCAGTAAATCGTTTCAAAGGAAATTTGAAATGGAATTTTAAACATTAGCGTACCTCATGGGCACGTGGGGTAAACGGCCAGTTCAGAAGCCTTTAGGATTCAGATATAGCCGTCCCTAACTTTGAACTGCTGACTATGAGGAACGCAGCCAGCCAGCAGTAATCGCTGCCACAAGCTGTATTCGGCCTTTTGAACCGAATAACGGAACTGACTTACTTTGATAATGCACCCACAGCTGAAATAGAGGCTACTGTTCAGCAGTATCACGTCTCAAATGCTAAGCATTCGATCTAAAACCCGACACGCTAAACAGTAGATTACACTCGACCATGTTTCAAAGGAACAAAATGACAATAATGTCACATGCACCACCCTTTAAAGCATACACTTCTCGATTACCATTTATGTGTTAATAAAATGTTATCTGTCACTCAATTTTGATATCTAATAATCCTGTTAAGGGGCAATAGTTTAAAGCACATTTCGTTTCATGTGTTTGCATGTGTCCTAGAACAAGAAAATAAGGAATTACGCATCTACATTTTATGCATGAAACTTTTTAATCCTCTGTTCATTCTTCCTAGATAAAAGTGATTTACCTTTGGCGTAAATATTATCGTGATTTTGTTATAGTGTTTCATTTCAAACGTAAAGCTAAAATGGTTCATTTGATGTGTTACTGGTTACCAATACACTCTTCATAAATCTAGTTTTTTGTTAATGACAAATCTGCATAACAGTCTATCTGTGCTCTGTCCACTTCAGGTATCGAAATCCGATTTTTAGCAATATAGGGCCTCAGGTTTATCACTTAACCAATAAAGGGTCATACATTTAGTGAAAACAATTGTATAGGGGTGTTATATTCTCGTTTATTAATAGCCTCAACTTGATTTTACTGCTGCACAGTTTATCAAAACAATCTATTAGAACAGATGTGAACAATAAAAAAAGGTTTAAAAATACGTTTTTATTGTTATTAAACTGCATTTCAAACAACGCGCTATGATAACCAAGTTCATTTCTGTATTTATTTAGTAACGAATTATTGAGGAAACGAAGGAACATATCAGTTATTTTCTGTTATTCTACCTCTACAAATAGCCCCCCAGTTGCACAGCGGTATGTCTTCAGACTTCCAACGCTAGAAACCGGGTTTCGATACCCGTGGTGGGCAGAGCACAGATAGCCCATTGTGTAGCTTTGTGCTTAACTTCAAACAAACAAACTATACAAATAGCAATGGTAAATTTTAAAGTTTGTTCGTAATTATGCACATAGCGACACAATGGGCTATTTGTGCTCTGCTCACCACGGCCATACCGCTGTGCCACGGAGGCTAAATTTTAGAGACTTGAATCACGTTCTAATATTCGTTGTACATTTAACCTCTGTCATCAAGATATTTCCCAAACTGAAATATCGAGCGTAATAACAGGGAGCATTTATCAAACGTTTCGGAACTTCAAAATGCCATCATAAGTAATCTAAAGGTATAAAGCAAACACAATTGTAATTACTACAGAAATATGATATAATTTGTAATACCTAAGTAAATAATTTGAATTTAAAAAGTATAACAAAAGAAAATGAAATGTAAGCATAAAATCTTGAAAAACTTTCCACTACATGTAGATATCGGCTTACAAGGCCCAGTTTAAGTTATGAAAATCCGTTGGAAGAGCATCAGAGGGTTGGGCGTCTTTCCCATGGAAAACATTGATAGTTTCTATCTTTGAAATGCTGTCTTATTTAGCTCTAAATTATGAAACAATTTCGTCATTCGAATATCCTTCCTTGAAAATAGTTGTGACGCTTTTTACAGTTCTAAATCTGCTCGTGAAGGTTATGTTATTATCGAATGTTCGGAAATTCGTTGTGAACCAAACATATATTTGTTAAGCCTGTTTCTCGTGGCGCCATGGCTCAAATGTTTCCATGAAGTACGATTACCTATACGCTTTCAACTAACACATATTGAGAGATATACAAAATAACGTATATAACTACAAATATTGTCTATAGTATTATCTGTAGTCATATAATAAACCTTTATTTTCGTTCATTCACAGATGGAGTACGATATAAGTTGTACTTATTATTTGTACAATGTGTGTTTTAGAGGTAAAGATTTCAAATATTAAGTTGATTCGTGAACATTATTGCTTTCGAGTCGTTTGGTTGTAAAAATTAAATTCCATTGCGTTATTTGTTGTTCCACACATATTTATACGTCATAAAGAGCACATCTAAACTATTAACTAGAGAAAATAAATAAAACAATTTATATCTTTATTTTTAGGTATACAGTTAAGGAGGATAGGTTAGAATTATTTCAAGTAGCCGTATTACTTTTGTGGCGAACTTAAAATTACATAACCTTATTTTCTTACATCATACTTTTCCATCGCCTTAGAAGAGCTAATCTCTTTATTGGCTACAAGTTTCTAAACGTTTTAGTATCTGCAAAGGTTTCTTAGAGATTACACGTATTTCTTTTCTATAACCAATGAATTTCAAAACACAGAAAAATGGAATTTACACATACACAAGATAAATTATACAGGAAAAATAAAATATATCAGAAAAGTTTAGCTTTTAATAATTTCGTGAAGGGTGATGAAAAAAACACCACAAATATAATGCTAATATTTTATTATTAATTGCTACATAAGATTCCCGGCCTTATATCTCTATGCGATTAGTATAAAGCAAGAAATATTCCGGCTGTTAGCTTGACATCCTCTTGTTATACGAGGAAATTATTAGCAAAATACAGGATGTTGTTAAATACCTTAATGGTAGATCAAATGGCAACTGATAAGGCATTGAGGTACTTTACTGATGATGGAGGAAAAAAATCTTGTTTTCAGGCAACTAATAAGGCATTGAGGTACTTTACTGATGATGGAGGAAAAAAAATCTTGTTTTCAGGCAACTGATAAGGCATTGAGGTACTTTACTGATGATGGAGGGAAAAAAATATTGTTTTCAGGCAACTGATAAGGCATTGAGGTACTTTACTGATGATGGAGGAAAAAAATCTTGTTTTCAGGCAACTGATAAGGCATTGAGGTACTTTACTGATGATGGAGGAAAAAAATCTTGTTTTCAGGCAACTAATAAGGCATTGAGGTACTTTACTGATGATGGAGGAAAAAAATCTTGTTTTCAAACTGATAAAGTTTAAATATTGTGAGAAAGAAGAAGAATTGAAAGGAAGACAAATGAGATTATGTTTGTCGCTTCGAGATATTACTAAAGACATTTAAAAATGAATCACATTTATATTTACACAATTTAGTCATTGTTATATTATGAAATATCGCGGACATTTAAATAAAGTAAGTGTCTTTGCAGTATAACAAAATATATATGATAAACTGATTTTTTTGTAAGTATTAATCATAAAGGAAGAATCTATGGGGTTCTTAAAGTTTGTTTTAATCACTAATAAAGTAACCTAAAGCAATTTAGGTGTGTGTGAATAATGTTGTGATTTAAGCATAAATAATTATTTTATGTCATATATCGGACCATCTATTGAATAACTGATTATATATATGTTACAGATTCATTTTCGTGGTTAGGGCGCTCGACTCGCAATCTGTGAGTCGCGGGTTCGAATCCCCGTCCCACCAAACATGCTCGCCTTTTCAGCCGTGAGGGCGTTATAATGTAACGGCCAAACCCCTATTCGTTGATAAAAGAGTAGCCCAAGAGCTGGTGGTGTGTGGTGATGACTAGCTCCCTTCCCTTTAGTTAGGGACGGCTAGCGCATATAGCCCTCGTGAAATTCAAAAAACAAACAAAGAAACATTCCTTTTCTTTCTTCCCAAAGGCCTCTTTTGAATTTTCCTTTTGTGAGAAAGAAAAGAAATTCGTACGTATATATATAATCATTCTATAAAGGAAGAATGTTCAGCCAATAATTTTTAAGCCAAAATAAAGTATTTGACTAGAAAGTCATGACAACGAAACATTATGACAACATTGTTTATCGTTCTTTTAAACTTTATGGAAATTTTAATAAAGTGCTCATTTGTTTCAACATTAACTGAGTTTATGTTTGAACATTGATAGAAGCAACGAAGGTAAATTTACTATTTCTTGCAGTTATTCGATTCCAAAGATAGGGGCATCATTATAACTTCCGACGGTATATTCAATCCATTCTTCAATCAAGTAAAGTGAGGCTTTCACGAGTACAACAAAACTCTGTGTACCTCGGTTTTGTAAACTTTACACTCTGCTTTATACAAGATAGAGAGTTCTATTTGTCCTTTGGTCGACTAATAAATGATTGGTTGGTTTTGTAAACATTACACTGTACTTTATACAAGACAGAGAGTTCTATCTATCATTTGTTCGACTAATAAATGGTTGGTTGGTTTTGTAAACTTTACACTGCACTTAATACAAGATAGAGAGTTCTATTTGTCCTTTGTTCAACTAATAAATGTTTGGTTTGTTTTGTAAAAACTTTACACTGTACTTTATACAAAGTAGAGAGTTCTATCTGTTCTTTGTTCGACTAATTAATGGTTGGTTTTGTAAACTTTACACTGTACTTTATACAATATAGAAAGTTCTATCTATCATTTGTTCAACTAATAAATGGTTGGTTGGTTTTGTAAACTTTACACTGTATTTTATACAATATAGAAAGTTCTATCTATCATTTGTTCAACTAATAAATGGTTGGTTGGTTTTGTAAACTTTACACTGTATTTTATACAATATAGCTATCATTTGTTCAACTAATAAATGGTTGGTTGGTTTTGTAAACTTTACACTGTATTTTATACAATATATCTATCATTTGTTCAACTAATAAATGGTTGGT